>NC_056751.1:164813064-164885564 GCF_019279795.1 Protopterus annectens | reverse complement strand
CCACCCAAGAAAATGATTTTTCTGTGCCCCTGTTGAGCAGAGCCACAGAAGTGGTCCCTGGGGTGAATTTCCTATTTCCCATCCAGTCATCAAGATTTTTCTTGAAGAGTGCTAATGAGGAGCTCTGTTTGACATAGATAGGTAGTCTGTTCCAGAGTATGGGAAGTCTCTGGGATAGGAATCTCTCCCTCCAGCATGTTCTGTTTATTGTGATGACAAGGTTTAGGTCCCTAGAGCATGTAGCTTGGAGGGATTGGGATTTCTTTAAGTGGAGCATGTCCAACAGCTCTGGGTTTGACATAGCTTTGTATGTTAGGCAGAGATCGCCTCTGAGTAGGCAATATGCAACGGAGTAAAGCCGGAGTTTTTTGAGATGGTCTGTGTAGGGCATCTGTTTGAGGCCAGTAATCCTCTTTGTGAGGTATTTCTGTGGCCTTTCCAGTTGTTGTAGATGTCTTGTGAGGTACATACCAAAAGGGGCGTTGTACTCTATAATGGGTCTAATAAGTGATGAGCAGAGGGGAACAATGACCTCTTTTTTTTCTTGATGAGAAACCTTTTGTGATGAGGTGAACCACATAGAAGAATTTCCTGACCACTGTGGCGAAAGGAGAGACTACTGTCCACTTGTGTCCCAAGATCTCTTATCACATTTTCTGCATTAAGTAGATTACCAGCTATGTGGTAGTTCATGGGTACAGAGTTTTTACCAAAGGGGATGACAATACACCTTTTGGCATTGATCTTCAGGCCATGGCTTTGACACCAGGTATCTGTCTCAGTGAGGCCCTTTTGTAGTAAGTCCACATTGTTAGGAGTTTTGATTATGGCTCCTAGTTTGCAGTCATCTGCAAACTTTGTTAGCCAAAGACCTTCTGTGTTAGCCTGTACTTCAGAGAAGTAGATACCAAACAGGGGAGGACCCAGGACTGAACCCTGTGGTACTCCACTTGTCACTGGTCTGAAGTCGGATTTAGAGTCCTCTACTTTCACAGTGTGGGTTCTGTCCATGAGCCAGTTGGCAACCCATCTTGTGACATAGGGATTTATACCTAGTTTAGTGAGCTTATCTATAATCCCAGAGTGGGGATGGTGTCAAAAGCCTTGGTGAGATCTAGAAAAGCTGTGTGTACCATTTTACCCTCATCTGTGGCTTTGGTGACTGCTTCAAAGAAGTCAATCAGATTTAGGAGACATGATCTGCCTTTTACAAATCCGAACTGGGTAGGGTCCAGAGTTTGGAGATTACCAATGTCTTTGTTTATGAGTTCCATGATGATACATTCCATGGCCTTGCAGACCAGGCTCGTCAGGCTAATGGGGCGGTAGTTCCCAGGGTCCATTACGACTCCCCCTTTGTGGAGTGGAATAACCGTCGCGGTGCGCCATTCATTGGGCACAAAGCCTGAGGTGAGGCTATGATTGAACATGGTACTTAGGTAGGGTGCCAGTTCATTCTGTAGTTCGTGTAGAACACAGCCTGGGATATTGTCAGGTCCCATGGATGCTGTGTTCTTGACTTTGGAGAGTGTGTTTTTTGCAGCCTTGATTACAGGAACTTTGCATTCTTCTGGTATAGAGATGGGCCCTCTAGGGGGTGGGGGGGTGGGGTAAAGTTAGCACTGAACCTATCTGCCAGGATGTTGCCCTTTTTTATTTTAGTAAGTTAACTCTGTGGACATTCCAATTGTTGCATGTGTCTGGACAAATGCATGCCAAAGGAGGCATTATGATCATTGATCGGCGTAATAAGCACTAAGTAAAATGGAACAATGACATCCTTAGAGCTAGACACAATCCCTTTGCTTATAACCCATGCAGTATAGAAGGGCTTTCTTACAATAATGGACATGTGTTGGTCAAAAGTTAGGTCACTGTCCACACACGTTTCTAAATCCTGAACAAGTAGGTGTACTCTTAGGGGCATATTATCAATCTGGTAGCTGCCTTGAGTAGATGACTCCCTAAAGGATACAGTAATGCATTTTCTGGAATTTAGTTTCAGTCCATGATTTTGGCACCGGTTATTTATTTGGGACAAACTTTTGTGCAGGATGGCTAAGTCTTTGGGGATTCAGTGATTGCTCCTAGCTTGATGTCATCTGCAAAGTTAGTTAGCCAGAGCCCTTTGATATTGGCTTTTACTTCAGAAGAGTAGATGCCAAACAGAAGAGGTCCCAGCATAGAACCCTGCAGGACTCCACTGGTAAATGGTCTCTTTGTGGAAGTAACTCTCCCTATTTTGATTATATCTGCAACGTATCTGTGAGCCAGTTAGCTATTCAGCGGGTGACATAGGAGTTTATTCCCATATTATTTAGCTTTTCTGCTATGCCTGAGTGGAGAATTGTGTCAAAAGCTTTGGCTAGGTCAAGGTATGCGGTATGTACCGTTTTGCCTTCATCCAGTGCTTTGGTGACCATTTCAAAAAATCCACCAGGTTGAGTAAGCATGACCTGCCATTGATGAATCCAAACTGAGACGGATCCTGTAGTAGGCTTCTTATGTCCTAATTAATTCCATGCTAAGTCTTTCCATGGTTTTGAAAATGAGGCTGGTCAGACTTATGGGTCTGTAATTGTCTGGGTCTGTGGAAGGTCCTACCTTTTGCAGGGGAATGACTGTAACTGTTCTCCATTTGCTTAGTACAAAACCTGTATGGAGGCTGAGACTGAACAGTACTGTTATGGGTGTGACTAAATCATGCTTTGTGTTCTTTAAGATGCATCCAGGAATATTGTCAGGACCCACTGTTGTGGTATTTTATAGCATTTGATAGCAGTTTTAGGACTTGGTCTTGTGTAATAGCTGGGGACAAGCCAGTTTCAGGTGTATCCTGAGGGACAGGTAGAGGAGAGAGAGGAGTAAAGCTAGAGCTAAATTTATGGGCCAGTAGGTTACAGCCTCAGTGTAGGTAACATCTTTCACAATCATCTCAGTGCATTGCTAAATTGTGCTTTTGAGATTGCGAACATATCTTAAAAATGCCCTGCGATTGTCTTTGGCTTGGATAGCTATTTTAGCCTCAATTTGGCTTTGGTGGATTTTATTAAGCTTGTGAGTGTTTGTTTATTTCAGTGACAAGGGCTCTAACATTCTGGCAATTACCCGTCTTAGTTTTGATCAAAATTATTTTCCTTTTATTATAAAGCTTGCTGGTGTTATATTTCCACCATGTGGGTTTGTTTCTGAGGTTTTCTCCAAGATTGTTCCTTTGGAATACAGCTGCATCTAGGTAGCTATTTACATGCTGATATTGTGTGGTGGTGGTGGTATATGTTAACTGGGTTTGGTGGGGATTTGAAGCTTGCCAATGTATCACTTAGGAGTTTGTAGTTTGTCTTAAAGAAATTTCTGTAGGTACCTTTGGTGGAAGGGATCTTTGGTTTCAGTTTTATTTCAAAGGAGAACTGCTTTATGGTCAAACTTAAGTGAAGAAGATATGCAAGGGATTGTGAAAGATGTGCTCATATTAATAAGGACAAGAGTCAAGATGTTACTCCCCCAGCGGGTACTCTGAATATTTGTTTCAGGGCATTTTGTATTGACAAAGTCCAGGAATCTCTGTGTGTGTGCACTAGTGGTGGTGTAGGTTTCCCAGTCTATAGCTGGAGAGTGTAGATCTCTTAAGAAAATAGCATTGGGTTTAATACTGAGTGATTTTAATTCCTGTAGATAGGTGTTGTGACTTTCCTTTGTCATAGAGGGAGTTCTGTAGCTAGCTAATATATTGCATGGGACCTTTCTGATGGTCATTTGATCATGAAGAAGCTCTAGTTCTAGTTGCTTTACCAGCCTTGATGTGAGTCTTTTCTAGACATAGATCAAGACACCTCCACCTTTTTCCCCTCCTGTGCAGTAGCTGGTCTAAACAATGGAAGGCATTATATCCCTACAAAGCTTCTCTCTGCTATTTAAAAAACATGGCTCAGCCACTGCACAGATGTTAATGTCCCCCATGGTGAGAGGCTTGTAAGGAGTGGAGTTTCTTGTTAGGCTCTTAGCATTGATCAGTAATACCTTCATATTTTTTTTTTGCTTGTTTTGTTATCTTGGTAGGTTTACCAGGTTGGCATTGCCTAAAAAAGGCACTATGGGTGTGGACAATGTCTTTGCCAATAATCAAAACCCAAGTGGGGACATATGCAGGCCATCCTTGGTAAAATGTGGTCTGTTGATAGTATCTTCCCAGGTTGACAAATGTTCGACTCTATGAGTAACAGCAAAAACTAAGCCAGGTATTGATGTCAGTTATTTTTTGCTCAAATCGCGGCACCATCCTTGAAGAAGGTAGAATGCTGCTCAGTGGTAGGCTAATATCTGCCTTGGACACATAGCCTAAGCACTCCATCGTGTCTCTCTACATGCAGTCCAGGGAGGTACACCTCACGTCTTTGATATTGACATGAAGTATAGCAGAGTCATACTGGTACTTGTTGCCCAAGGACTTGAGTGTGTGAATGAGTTGATGGATCCTGGCACCAGTCAAGCAACTAACCATCACTCTTTCTTTGCTCAACCTAGTAGGCGGTACATCTTTATGTCTTACAATGGAGTCATCTGTAATAATAATGTTTGGTTGGGTTGATGCCTGCCTTATGGCATCAGCTTTGACTTTGGTCAAAGTTTTTGTTTTTTGACATCACTCTGACTTTGGGACTCCTTGTACTGTGTGATGAAGTAGGCTTAATTTGCTGAATATGCTTTGTGCCTGTATTGTGTTTTGGAGGTCTTTGAAGTTTAGGTAAGTTAATCTTTAGAACCTCAGCATATGATGGATTATTTGTTTTGTGATGGCCTTGGAGAGGTGTGATGTGTTGTGTAATGCCCAGGATTTTGGTGTCTGAATTTACCGCGTGTGAGATTTTTGCCTCCAAGAATATTATATATGTACATCTCTCACACAGTGCGTTATTCTGTTTGAGAAGTAGATATTTATCAGGCAGCATGAGGCAGTTCTTACACTATCTCAAGATAGCATTGTCAATCAGGCTGGCTCGAGAAGTTGTGGGAAATGCTGATCCATGATACCAGCTGGAATGGCTCTGGGTGCAGATAACTATAACTGCTTGGAGTTCTGTTTTAGAATAGTGTTTGTGTGGACTTACTACTGAGTGTTTAACTTTCAATACAAAACAGTTAGCCTGGAAACTTTCTTCTTCCACTAACAAGAACCAGTAAACTAATTATAGTACAAAAAAAACACTAATTTTATATTAAAATCAGATCAAGCAATATCAGTACAGTCACCACTGAACAATTTTATCAAATGTCTTTTAGCCTGGTTGAGTGGTTTAAGAGGAGAGACTTTGCAAAATGATACTTGCATTCTTAAGATGCCAATAGACAGTGAGAGGGAGGGAATTATGTTTCCAAATTATCCTAAGGGGCAGGTAGCAAGAGATACACTGGGTATAAGAAATCAACTGCAACAGGATGGGTGGGAGGGAAAACAGTTAGACCCTTATAACTGAGCTGTCTGACCTGGAACTGCCTTAATGCAAAGACAAATCCTGAACTAGCCTGGCATTCACTCAGTACATAAGAATGAAACCTGGGTTTAATACCAGCAGTTAGACCACGTAAACAACAAAATGCAGTGCAGCTATGTAATGGAATTATTAATACAGGCTTAAAGACCTTAGCAAAAGCAGATACAGACTGTTAAAATGAATTTAAAATCAAATCAATAAATTAAAACACTTGGAGAAGTTGAAGAATTGAAGGATTTTATCTGGGAGGGGAGCAGAAGTGAGTATAGTGGGGTAAGCTGATCCTTACAATAGTACAAGGTGTTTTGTGATTCCATGATTGAAGGGGTATTTCAGAGCTACACACATACATCTCAGCCTGGAAACATCAAAAATCTGGACAAAGGCCCATGAATAATAGGTTTAAATCTGTATATTGATTAACATACATTTGCATACATAATTATGTAACCCTCTCCCACTCCAATGGAATTGTGGGCTGCCATGTTTCAAATGCAAACTGAAGAACAGACAACCAAAATATGGCCCCAGAGTGCCCCTGCAGCCATTCCAATGTCCCATTACTTGGCTATTTTGCCCCATTTACCATAAACACTGTAATGTGCATACTGCTGTACTTCTACTGTGATCCTATTGTGATTATCTGGATTTCATTTAAAACTTTTATTTTACATTTTACAGCACAAACACTAATAGACATCACAAAGCAATGCAGTCTCACGATGTAAATAGACTAAGCATTAAACCTTTTCTGCCCTTGAAACTCACATTCATTGAAACCCACATTCAAAGAAAATGCATCTGTCCAGTAGCGGATAAAGATTACATTTGGGCTGTTTTCAAATCATAGGCCCCTTGTAAAAGAAACATACATGTGTTCTTTGATACACCTTCCTAACTGTATTAAATTATATTCCATGTATAATACAGCACACTTGTTAAGAGCGTGTTTTAAATGTATTGTTTTGAACATTTTTCCAGTAAGCAATGAAACAAAATGCACGAACCAATAATGACAAAACTGCCCAATTCAGAACACTTCCATCATAAAAGTCTACTCAAACTTCTACAATCCACCAGTATCAGTAAATGTGCACAATCTCAGCAGAAGTTAAAGTCATCTAAATAGTTCCATATAAAGAGATCTGTAACTAATGAAGAGGTTGCTGCTAGTAAACAACTTTATATTTCATTGTTTCATCTACAAGTAGAGTGCCTGTTGCCCTTGAAGGATAAATTGCCTATGTTACATTAAAAAAATGATAACAAGTAATATTTCAATAGGGAATGGATGGCAAACAGATAACGGGTTCATAGTTACTAGGTATCTCCACCAAATGAAGACATTCTCAGAACTGCAGCATCCACACCCTTTAAAAGTACAACACAGTACAGTATCAGCAATCCATCTACATACTGTGGGAGTAGAACGCAGCCTTCTGCAGCAAAAGCAAGTACACTACCTGTTGTGCTACTAACAATGCAAGTAGGCTTTGCATAAGCAGCACTAAACTTCTCTTTCCATGAAGAACTGTGCAACACAAGAAATCAGGAAAAAGCCATAGTTTATTGGGGGGGGCAAAGGCCCAAAACCAGGGACACATTATAAACATTGCTTGTATAATCTTAGAAAGTTGCTAGAATAAAATGTTGTGTTACCGTGTGATCTGATGTTAATTTTTACTCATTCCTTACATGTGGGTTTGGAGCCGATCCTCAATTCCGACTTGGCTATTTTTCCAAGCCTGCACCAGCCAGACACTCTCTTGTTAAGTCTTTTCCATGGTATCCTTCTTCACATTACCTTACATGTTGTTTGCCACGTATGAATCAAGATGTGTCAGACCAACCTCTTAGCTAAGTGATTGATATTTTTTGAAGTTTATATATCTATATATATATATATATATATATATATATATATATGTATATATATATATGTGTATATATATATATATATATATATTTTTTTTTTTTTTTTCTTTTCAAAGTTTCTCGTTAGTTGTGTTTACTTCCTGTTGAACCCCTTTTCTTGCTGTCCTTCCAACCATTTTTTTTCTACCAGTTGAAGTTTTATATTTTTTCTCTGTTAGTATCTTGTTGTTGTATTTATCAATATGTCGGAGAAGAAAGGAACCACTGGTTTTAAGAGATGTGGTAAATGTGATAGGAAAATGCCAAATGTGGACAGCCATGTTGAATGTGTATATTGTTTGGGGGTGCCTCACCTTTCTGAGAAACCTCCTTGTGACATTTCTAGGGGTTTTAGCTCCCACACGCTCACAGAGCATAAAAATAAACGTATGCTTACTGGCTTACTGAAATCTTCTTTTGTGGAGGCGATCTCTGAGTCGGAGGCCTCTCTGCCTCCCAGTAAAGAAGACAAAAAGAAGAGTAAGTCCTTATGCGCTTCTCCTCACGAGGCCAAAACTTCAGAACCGAGACCTAAGGTGCCTAAGTTAGTTCATAAAGAGTCTTCAGCTTCGAGGCGTAAACAGTCAACCTTAACTCCGAAAGATCCTTCTGCATCAGCGCTGCCCATCCCTCTTTTGGCATCGATAACCCTGACTGCACAAACCACGGCACCGACAGGTTCTGTTATGTCTACTTTGGCGCCGGCTCACCCTGCTTTACCAACAATAGTCATCTATGAGGTTGATTTCAAACTCAACTGAAGGGGTGATGAGAGCAGCAGGTGTTGGTGTTGTTGCTAGACACCATGCCTGGATGCGGTTATGTGATTTTGCAGACCCTTTCAAGTCTTCCTTCCTTAATGCCCCCATAGAGGCCACATCCCTGTTTGGCCCTAAGGTTAAGGACACTTTAGCCAGGTGTGAGAAGGAGGGTAAGACCTTGTCTGCCATGGATGTCTGTTTTTCCACTCATCCGAGACCGTATTCCAGGAACCAGAGAAGTGGAAAAATGTGGTACAAAAAAATCCCAAGGGCCTTTCCATGACACACATGGCAAATTTTCCCTGCGGGGCAGAGGGGGTAATGCAAACAAAAGATGCCCCTTCAGAGGCAGAGGGGGTCCATGTAACCTGGGATCCAGAGATTTGTTCTCTGGGCAGCCGTATCAGCACTCCTGAGGAGTGGCCTGATTGCTTGCCTCTGGAAGCAATCAGGGGTCATCTCTCTCTGCAGCACTTTGTCTGGCAGGAAATAAATATGGATTCTTGGGTGCAGACAGTAATAACTGGTGGATATCACATTCCCTTCAACTTGATGCCAAAGCCATTAAGGCGCATTCCTGACGTTCTACCCAGTCAAAGGGAATTTGCAGTTATAGAAATTCAAAAGCTGCTTCAAAAAAGAGTCATCCAAGCAGTTCCCCCAGACCAGATAGAATCCGGTTTTAACTCATGACTATTTTTAGTGCCAAAACAAACAGGGTACTAGAGGACAATTTTGGACCTCAGCATCCTAAACAAATCTGTCAAACAAGTAAAGTACCGGATGGTCACGGTATAGTCTATACTTCCATTTTTGGGAAAAGATGATTGGATGTGCTGTATAGATCTTCAGGATGTGTATTACCACATAAAAATGGACAAATGCTCCAGAAAATGTCTCTGCTTCTGGCTGGGAGCCAATCATTACCAATTTTGAGCACTGCCCTTTGGCCTCTCTACAGCCACCAGAGTGTTTACCAAATGCATGGCAGTGGTGACAACCCACTTGAGAGTGCAAGGAAAACGGGTGTCTCCATATCTGGATGATTGTCTCCTTACCGCCCCAACTGAGCATCAACTGTTGTCAGCGATTCATCATACCCAACAACTTCTGATCCATCTCGGCATTACAGTGAACAAGAGCAAATACACACTTACTCCATCTCGACGATTGGAATTCATAGGGAAGGAATTTGATACACAGCTTTCCTCGAGAGTTCCTTCCCCCTCACAGGCTACAGAGACTCAGACTGCAGCTCCATGTGCTATTGAACCAGATGAAAGTGTTGGCCCAAGCTATTTTTCAACACTTAGGGTGCATGGAAGCCTCCATTACGATGGTTCCTTTAGCGAGATTACACATGTGGCTTCTCCAGTGGTTACAACTAACACAGTGGTTTCCCTTGGACCTACCCATGTCTTACCAGATCAGGATAACCAACCAGTGCAAGCAAGATCTCCTATGGTGGATGCAGCCAGACCAAAATCTTTGGAGCCATCCTTTCTCCCCTTCACAACCCAGAGCCATAGTGACCACAGACGCCTCCCTGATTGGGTGGGCGGTGCCATTACCAGGGACAGATGGTCCAAGGCACTTGGTCACCTTTGAAGGCCAATTTGCATATCAGTATTCTAGAACTGAGGGTGGTGCTCCTCGCGTTGCAAGCATTCCACTCTGTCCTCCCTTCAGGAACGATTGCCATTCAGTCAGACAACATGTCTGTAGTCTGGTACATAAACAAACAGGGGGGAGCCAGATCCTACCCGTTATGTCGAGAAGCCATGAGAATCTGGCAATGGGCGATAGCTTCCAATCACTTTCTACTAACAGAGCACATTCCTGGGGGATTCCAGCGTGATTGCAGACAAGTTGAGCAGGTGCATTCTGCTGCCTTACGAATGGTCCATCAACCCTGCAGTGGTGACAGAGATTTTCAGTCGCTGGGGCCAGCCTTGCTGTGACCTGTTCGCTTCTCCCACAAATCACAAATGAAGCAGCTACTTTGCCCTAATTCCCTTCAGAGTGAGTCCCCGAGGGATGATCTCCTACACGATTGGCCCGCAGGTCTCCTTTATGCTTATCCTCCTCTCCCTCTGATTCCACAATTCATGAAGAAGGCTCTTTGGTTGAGAAACAGAGTAATCCTCATTGCCCCCTATTGGCCTTGAGAAATTTGGTTCCCATTCCTATGGCCTTATCTAATTCATCAACCCTGGATTCTGGATCCAACTGCAGACCTGGTATCTCATCCACAGGGTCTCATTCACCCAAATATAGTGAGCCTCAAGCTGACAACTTGGTTTCTCCACTTCCATTGATTGCCAGGCAAAGTAACCTATCCTCTCCTGTTCATCGTACACCTCTGGCTTCTCATAGACCATCCACCAGGAGGCTTTACTTCAGTAAATGGAAGCGATTTTCTATCTGGTGCTGCAAAAACACAATATGTCCTTTTCCGGCACAAGTATCTACAGTTCTAGAATGTCTGTCTAACCTTCTCGAATCCAGGTCTGCACTCTTTTCAGTCCGAGTCCATCTATCTGCAATATCCAACTACCATAATGGGTTTGATGGCTCCTCTCTAATTTCTCATCGATTATGTAAAATTTTTCTGAAGTGAGTCTTACGTATCAGGCCCCCTTTGAAGCAACCAGTTGAGCCTTGGGATTTAACCTTGGTCTTCCAGTCCTTAACCAGTTCCCCCTTTGAACCTGCATCTGACTGTGATCTGACATTCCTGTCTTGGAAAACCTTGTTCTTGGTAGCCATTACGTCAGATAGACGTATCTCAGAAATACAAGTTTTGTGTGTGAGTTGTTCATATCTAGTTTTTCATAAAGACAAAGTATCCCTACGGACAAATCCCTACTTTTTACCAAAAGTGATTTCTAACCTATTAACCAAATGATAGACCTGACAGTTTTCTTTCCAAATTTTGCTAATAAAGTAGAGTACACTTTGCATTTGCTCGATGTCCACAGACAGATGTTCTTTGTGTTTCACTGTTGCAGTCATTACATTTGGGTAATCTGCTGGCAGGTTGCCCTCAGTCAGCCTGAATTCCAAAGTCTTGGGTCCTGCATTGGTTGCTGTCTTCTCTTCCATGACATCAGGTCATCAGGGGTATAAAACATGCAGCCAACGCCATTTTCTTTAGTCTTTCCTGCCGTGCGGTGCCCGAAGCAGAAGCATTTTGCAAGTGCCGGTTGGCTGACTACTGAAATATTCGAGTTTGAGTTTCAGAACCGAAGTCTTCACTAAAGCTAAGTACCCCATTGGGGAAACTATTTCTTGCTTTTTACCGATGTCAGAAAAAGTTAATAATTGTATTACTTGTGGGAAGCAAATACCTCATAAGGATTTCCATTTATACTGTATTCCTTGCCTAGGCCCTGATCACAACGTGCCTGGCTGTCGGTTTTGTGCTAGATTTAACCAACGCACTATTAAGCGCCGGTATATTTTTGCATCTAAGTATTTTGTAAACAGATTTAACTACCCAGAAATGTCGTCGGATAGCAATCCGACTACCAGAGTACATAAAAAACACAAATAAAAGGACAGAGGAAGGCAGTCGAGATCCAAAACCGACGACAAAGCTTCTCCTAAGCCAGTCGCCGGTTCACCGGTACTCAGTGAGACACTTTCACAGCCCCTGATACCCACTACCTTCGAGTCGCAGGCCTCTACTGACACCCGTGTGGAGTCCGGCATGCCGCAAGATACTCAAGGTATTGGACTGACGGATGTATCTCCCTCGGATGGGTCTGGAGCCGCTGAGCAGGCACCGGCTTCTGAGGGTGTATTCAGACCTCAACATTTATATATCAAACCGACGAAAGCTGCAAAACCAAAGGCAAAGACATCTTCTAAAACTAAAAAAACGATGCCTGAGCCACATGCACAGGCCTCTATGCCTAAAAAACAGATGATCAAAATGGCTGAAGAGCTTATTACCTTGATCAGGGGTACCTATCCCCGTCCAAATAAGAGGCCTAGGCAAGACACTGACTATGAATCTTCAGATCAGGTTTCTATTTCTTCTGATTCCTCTTCTGATCAGGAATTATCTTTACCTCCCTATGAGGATTCTGATGCTGAGGAGTCTATTCCATTTGCATCTCCTCCTGAGGATTATTCCTTTGGAGAAACCTTGCATACTTTGAGGGAGCATTTTCACTGGGAGAGTCAAGACTTCGCAGAATAAAAAAAAAGGCTCAGGGATTTCCTTCTCCCTCAGCACAAGCTTTAGCCATTCCCCCTGTTTTAGACATTGTGGATGATGTGTTTTCGGAGTCAAGCCTGACCCCTGACTCCTTACCTCTGGCTCCCAGTAAGCCTGACAGATATTACAGGGTCCCTGACTCTCATAAATTTTTATTTAGAAACCCTGCTGCTGATCCTTAAACTATTTCACAGGGTCCAAAGGGAGTTAAGGCCTTAACAGCAAAAAACCCTACCCCCTCTGACAGATTCAAGGGCACTGGACAGATGGGGAAAAAAGCTTTATACATCTGCAACCTTGACAATCAGGGCCTCAAACTGTCAATTTCATATGCTTAAGTACCAACAACATGTTATGGGATTGCTGAAACAGAAAATGATGTTGATTTCAGAATGTGCAGAAAATAAGGAATTGCAGGTATTACTGCATGCAGCTGAACAAGTTGGAAAGCATACTTTGCAATGTGGTTTTGATTCTTTAGAGGCCTCCTGCAGGGCCGCAGTTACTGGATCTGTGATTAGGAGGCATGCCTGGTTAAAGGAACAAAATTTGCCTGATCATGTTAAAGCTAAATTGCTAGATGCACCTTTACAGCATGATCCTCTGTTTGGTAGGTTTTAAGAAAATGGAAGACAAAGCTAAGTCTATGCAAACTGTTAAAGATTTCTTACAAGTGCAGCCACCTAGATTCAGTAGACACTGGCCTACAAAAAATTGGTCCTTTCTTGTGTCAGACAGAGCTCAAAGGGGCAAATCCAGACGCCCTAAGGGTTCCAGGTACCAGGCTCAAGACTCATACAGGTCAAAGCAATGGGGGCGCATTCACCTCCAAATCTGGAGGAGATAAAGCGCAAACCTACAGAAAGCAATCCCAATGACTTCCCTCTGCCTACACCAAGCACTTATCTTTTGGCAGCACCCATACGGGCAACATTAGCACTTTTTGCTCAAAATTGGCAGTTAATAACCTAGGACAAGTGAGCACTAAACATCGAATCACAGGGATACAGATTCCATTTCCACACTTTGCCAGTGACAAATGGTTGGCCAGATCTGCCAAAAAAACAATGGGCAGAGGCACAGAAACAGGTTACGTCCCTCATGGATATAGGGGCCATACAGACAGTGCCAGAACAGTAAAAAGGACAAGGTTTTTACTCAAGACTGATGTCCTTCAAGAATGCAACTGCAGTCATAACATGTGGGTTGTCCTGCCTCAGGCAGCCCTCCATCGGCTGGATTCCAAAGTCTGGGTCCGACATCGGCTGATGTCGCATTTCTCTCCGACGTCAGAGCGGCTGGAGTACATAAGCATCAGCCAACGCCATTTTCTTCAGTCTTTCTTGCCGCGCGGTGCCCGAAGCAGAAGCAGTTCGCAAGTGCCGGTCGGTCAGCTCCTGTTTTCTACGATACCGAAGTCATCAAAAAAGCTAAGTACCCCGTTGGGGACCTTTTCTTGCCTCAGCCGATGTCAGAAATTACTGAAAAAGTTAACAATTGTCTTTTTTGTGGTAAACAAATACCTCATAAGGATTTCCACTCTTACTGCCTCCCTTGCCTGGGCCCAGACCACGACGTCTCGGCCTGTGTAGCCTGTGCTCGCTTCAACAAGCGCACTCTCAGGCGCATGGAGTTCGCTGAAGACTTTTTCGGCGATAAATTTGCTTATACCATGCCGTCAGATCTTCCGACTTCGCAAACTCCCAAAAAGCGAAAAGACTGGGACCGACATCCTCGGCCCGTGTCTACTACCGACTCCACGCCAAAACCTAGCGCGAGTGCTCCGGTTCCCTCTGAGATGGTCTCTCCACCGCTCCGAACCGAAGACACCGCATTACCGACGACTCCGATTCCAGACATTACTCCGACGCCAGTTATAGATTTTCCTCTGGATACCGAAACCAAGGAAATGCCCGAGACCATTGCTGTAGACAAGGTCACTCCTGCACGTGGAGCTGCCAGGCCCCCTATGGCCATGTCTATTAAGGCCTACACTAGGGCTAAGGCAGCCAGCAAAACAAAGCATATTACTCCTAGAGCCTTACCTCAGCCGACTCCGGAGACACAAATTATGTCCATGGCTGCTGATTTAATTTCCATGATTAGAGGTTCGCAGACCCATCCTGAGAGAGCATCCCAGCCTCCTCCTGATAAAAGGCCCTGGGTTGAACCCTCTGACCCTACTCCTTCAGATGAAGACTCTAAGGGCTCTGTCCACTCTGATAGCCAGGAAGAGCTCTTCCAGACCTATGAGGACTCTGATGCAGAAGATTCCATACCTTCGGCCTTCCCTCCTGAGGATATTTCCTTTGGGGAAGTTCTGCACACCATGAGGGAACATTTCAACTGGCAGGGCCAGGAATATTCTGATTCCAGGAAACGCCTTAGGACTTTTCTTAAGAAGCCTCAGCACAGGCCCTTAGCTATCCCTCCTGTACTTGATGTTCTGGATGATTTGTACTCTGATTCTAGTGCTACCCCTGATACTCTCCCTCCTGCACCAGCCAAGCCAGACAGGTATTACAGGGTCCCAGAAACTCATTCACATTTATTCAGGGCCCATACTGTTGATTTGGAAACTATTTCACAGGGGCCTAAAGGAGTTTCAGCTTCCACCTCAAAAAATCCTTTGCCCTCCAACAGGGAAGCAAGGTCACTAGAGAGATGGGGTAAAAAGGTTTACACTTCCACTACTTTATCTATGAGAGCTTTAAATTGCCTTTTTCATATGTTCCAATATCAGGATTACCTCTTAGAAGATTTACAAAAAACACTAGCTTCTCCTGATCCTTTAGACAGGAAGACTTTGCAGGAAGCTGTACATAACACTCAGCAAGTAAGCAATCACTTCCTGCAGTGTGGATATGATGCACTGGAAGCTTCATGTAGGGCAGCTATGACAGGGGCAGTGATGCGAAGACATGCTTGGTTAAAAGATCAACCTCTACCAGATCATGTAAAAGCAAAACTTCTGGATGCACCTCTGGAAAAGAACAAGCTTTTTGGTGCAAATGCTAAGGATGTGTTAAAGACCATCGAAGAAAAAGCAAAATCAGTTCAAACTGTAAAGGATTTCCTCCAGGTTCAACCCCCCAGATTCAGTAGGAATTGGCCTTCAAAAAACTGGTCCTTTCCTAATCCAGAAAAGTTTCAAAGGGGTAAGAACAGACGTGGCCGAGGAAGAGGCCAATACAGAGGCCCTTACAGGGGACGTCAATGGCAGCCAGGAAACCAAAGAGGTGATGCAGGGGTTTCTCCTGCCCAACAACCACAATCTCAATGACTTTCCTCTACTACCGCCTACCAGGGAACAACTAGAAGCACCCTTGGGCGGGAAATTATCTCTGTTTGCAAAAAACTGGCACAGACTGACAAAGGACAAATGGATTTTAGACATTGTAGACCGAGGGTACAGGTTTTATTTCCATACCTTACCAAGGAAACAAGGCATGCCAAATCTACCACAACATCAAAGGGCAGAGGCTATCAAGCAAATCTCTCTGCTAACTCAAATGAAAGCAATAGAAAGAGTTCCACAACAAGAACAAGAACAGGGGTTTTACTCAAGACTGTTCCTTGTTCCAAGAAAAGAAACTCAATGGAGACCAATACTGGACTTGTCCGCATTAAACACCTTTCTCATAGTACCGAAGTTCAAAATGCTGACTCTACAGCAACTCCTTCCCATGCTGGGCAAGGAGTCGTGGCTGATCACTCTGGACCTCAAGGAGGCATACCTGCATGTCCCTATCAGACACAGTTGCAGAAGATACCTCAGATTTCTTGCAGGGCCAGAGCATTATCAGTTCTCAGCATTGCCATTTGGCTTATCTACTGTGCCCAGAGTGTTTACAAAATGCCTGGCTTCAGTAATTGCTCATTGCAGGCTCCAGGGTATACAAATCTACCCGTACCTGGATGACTGCCTCATACAAGCGGACGACAAATTGATGTTGACAAAAAATCTGGAATATGTCATACGATTACTTCAAGCTCTGGGATACACAGTCAACTTCCAAAAGTCAAGACTGCAGCCATCCCAGCAAATAATCTTCTTAGGAGCCAAACTAGACACAGCCTCTCAAATGGCTTACCTGACAGAAGACAAGCAAGAGAAGTTAACTCAATACTTCAAAGGTTTAGCAAAACTCACCCAGATGACTGCAAGGAGATTCCTACAGGCCCTGGGTTACATGGCATCCTGCATTCTACTGGTTCCATTAGCAAAACTACACGAGAAAGCTTCAATGGTACCTAAAAAGCGTTTGGTCTCAGCACAGCAACAACTTGGAGACAATCATACCACTCATTCCATGCTTGCAAAAGGAATTCCAATGGTGGGCTTTGGTGAGCCAGGAAAACACAGGTTTGTCATTCAAAAAACCACAGATAACACAGACCATGACTACAGATGCCTCAGACCTCGGATGGGGGGGCGCACATGGAAGGCAGGTGTATACAAGGACAATGGTCTCCAAAGGAAACACATCTGCATATAAATCAAAAGGAAATGCTGGCAGTAATGCATGCTATCGAGGCTTTTCAAAACCAACTCCAGCAAGGCCACTTAATGATACGGACAGACAACACCACTGAGATGTGGTACATAAACAAGCAGGGGGGCACTCACTCTTACCCCCTTTGCAGACTGACAATGCAGCTTTGGGAGAAATCACTGAGTCTAAACATCCAGTTGCAATCACAGTTTGTTCCAGGAAAAGACAATGTGTTGGCGGACAGCCTAAGCTGGAATTTCACAGATCCACACGAGTGGAGGTTGCATCCGAAGGCTTTCAGACAACTCACTTCGACATGGGGCAAGCCAGAAGTGGACCTATTTGCCTCTCACCTCAATCATCTACTACCAAAATTTTGCACAAGGACATACCATCCAAAAGCTTGGAAAATAGATGCTCTTTCATTCAACTGGAGCTCCCTAGCAATCTATGCATTCCCACCTCTGCCACTGATGACCTCAGTATTGCTAAAGATCAAAGCAGAGAAGCCCAAGGGGATATTAATAGCTCCGGATTGGCCAAGACAACACTGGTACCCACTACTGCGGGGCATATGTCACACCAGGAGGTGGGCCCTCCCTCAGTGGCCTCTACTTTTGACTCAGCACAATTTCGAAACACTGCATCCAAACCTTCAGACTCTGCAGCTAACAGCCTGGGAGATCCCATAAATGAATTCAACTTACCTCTCTCCAAAGAAGTTCAGCGGATACTAACAGAGGCTCGAAGACCGTCCACCAGAAAGGTTTACTTAGCAAAGTGGAAAAGATTCAGCAATTGGAATACCAGCAAAGGGCATGATGCATCATTACTGAACATCCCACTTATCTTGGAATATTTGGCAGATATGTTACAGAGTGGCCTCTCATATTCTTCAATAAAAATACATGCATCTGCTATTTCAGCTAGATACAACACTGATCCTCCTGTTTTTTCTCACCCCTTACTAAGACAATTCCTCAGGGGAATCAAGAACATTAAGCCACCAAGAAAGGCCCCAGTGCCAGCCTGGGACCTCAATTTTGTCTTAGAAAAACTGACTCTACCTCCTTTTGAGCCAGCAGCTTCAGTTGACTTGCAATTTCTCTCATGGAAAACAGCCTTCCTGTTGGCAATTACCTCAGCAAGAAGGGTTTCGGAACTACAGGCCCTAATGGCAATACCACCCTTTATCATTTTCCACAGAGACAGGGTTTCATTAAGGACCAACCCTACCTTTATGCCAAAGGTGGTATCTAGGGTTTCTCTAAATCAAGCCATTCATCTGCCTGCCTTCTTTCCCAATCCCGAGAGTAAGGGGGAAAGGCTTTTGCATACCTTGGATATTCATAGACAACTTCGATACTACCTGGACAGGACAAAGGCCAGTAGGAAGTCTGAACAGCTTTTTGTAGCTTACGCCCCTGCAGTCCAAGGAAAAGCAATTTTAAAACAGACTATTTCTAAATGGATTGGACATTGCATCAGATTCTGTTATTCCTTTCATGGAAAGACGGTTCCAGCCTATGTCAGACCACATTCCACCAGAGCTACAGCCACCTCTACAGCATTTTTAAGAGGGGTGCCTACAAAGGACATTCTAGAAGCTGCTACATGGAGCTCCGTGCATACATTCTCAAAACACTACAATCTCCCCCTATATTCCAGATCCAGAGCAGGCTTTGCTTCGGCAGTCCTGCAGGGTTTGATTGCCACACCTTCTCTTTCCTAGAGCATACCTCCTCCCCCAGCTAAGCTATGGTATTCTACTCACATGTTATGACTGCAGTTGCATTCTTGAAGGACATAGTACAGTTTTGTACCTACCATAAATGTAGATGTCCGAGAGACATGCAGCTGCAGTCGGGTTTTCCCTCCCTCCATACCCCTCTATGCCTAGGGTCCACTCCTATCCCCCCCACTCTTAGCTGGGGATATCTGTTATGGTGTATTTGTCTTATTACTATTGTATTTGTTTGGAATCCTGTTTATGTCTACCAATTTGATTACAGCCTTCCTTGGAGGGCACCTGGCATCTGGGGCAAGAAACACTGAAGAAAATGGCATTGGCTGATGCTTATGTACTCCAGCCGCTCTGACGTCGGAGAGAAATGCGACATCAGCTGACGTCGGACCCAGACTTTGGAATCCGGCCGACCGAGGGCTGCCTGAGGCAGGACAACCCACATGTTATGACTGCAGTTGCATGTCTCTCGGATATCTACATTTATGGTAGGTACAAAACTGTACTTTCTTGGTACCCAGAAAGGACAAGGCCTGGCGGCGAATACTGGATTTATCGATTTTGAACACATGCCTGGACATTCCAAAATTCAAAATGCTCACTTTGCAACAGCTACTGCCCATGCTGGACAAGAATGCCTGGCTGGTGACTTTAGACCTAAAAGAGGCATACCTGCATGTCCCAATAAGACAGTCGTGCAGAAGATACCTCAGATTCAAGGCTGGCTTAATGCATTACCAATTCTCTGCACTGCCCTTTGGCTTATCTACTGTGCCTAGGGTCTTTACAAAGTGCCTGGCACCAGTAATTGCATTTTGCAGACAAAGAAGTATTCAAATATATCCTTCTTGGATGACTGTCTCATTCAAGCAGAGAACAAGGACACTCTTTTGCGACACCTGGCATTTGTGAAAAGGCTTCTAACATGCCTAGGGTACGCAATAAACAAAAATAAATCACAATTGGTACCCTCACAAATGATAACATTCCTGGGTGTAAGCTTGAATACAACTGCCCAGATGGCTTACCTCACGCCAGACAAACAAAAGCAACTGACTACTTACTTCAAACTAATGGCAACAAAATCCTAGTCTTCTGCAAGACAAATTCTGCAGGCTCTGGGCTTCATGGCATCCTGCATCCTACTAATTCCATATGCAAGACTGCATATGAGGAAACTTCAATGGTACCTAAAAAGTTTATGGAGTCAACATTCACACAGTCTGGAAACAATGATTCCTCTCATTCCCTGCCTGCAACAGGAGTTTCTATGGTGGGCAAAGGCCTGTCACCAAAACATGGGATGGCCCTTCACTCTACTTCCTGTCAGCCAAACCTTAACAACAGATGCATCAGGTTATGCCTGGGGGGCCCACATGGCAGGAAGATGCATTCAAGACATATGGGCACCAAATCAAATGCATCTACATATAAACCAGAAAGAGATGCTAGCTGTTCAAAATGCCCTAACAGCCTTCAAGGACTTACTTCATCCAGGACAACTACTAATAAAGACGGACAACACCACATTCATGTGGTATATAAACAAGCAAGGGAGCACACACTCATACCCCCTCTGCAGATTAGTCATGGCACTGTGGGACACAGCTTTGACCTACCAAATACATCTTCAAGCTCAATTCCTGCCAGGAAAACAAAACACTCTGGCAGACGATTTAAGCAGAAACCTTATGGATCCTCACGAGTGGAAACTAAATCCACAAGTCTTCAGCATGATAACAGAGAAATGGGGGAGCCCAGACATAGATCTATTTGCCTCTCCACAAAATTATCAACTGAAAAGATTCTGCACAATGACTTATCACAGACAAGCATGGAAAGTGGATGCCCTATCCTTCAATTGGAAAAACCTATCAGTTTACACCTTTCCTCCTCTGCCTCTTCTACCCAAGGTCCTCCTAAAAGTCAGACAAGAGAAGCCAAAGATAATATTAATAGCCCCGGACTGGCCCCACCAATATTGGTACCCAATCCTAAGGAACTTGTCTCGATACCCATCTTGGACCTTGCCTCAAAACCCACAACTACTGTGCCAGAAAAACAGACTCTGAACCTGGCAGCATGGCTAGTCATGTAATCATACAAACGACACCTCTCAGTAAAGCTGTGATGGATGTCATTTTGGAAGCCAGAAGGCCTAGTACTAAAAAATGTTATGCTGACAAATGGAAGAGAGTCTGTGCTTGGAAGCAAGCACAAGGAACTGATACAGCAGAACCACATATTCCTCAAATATTACAATACTTAACTGAGATGCTTGACAAAGGCCTATCTTTCTCATCAATCAAAATCCGTGCCTCTGCCATTTCGGCTCATTGCAATACAGAGCCACCAGTCTTTTCTCATCCTTTACTAAAGCAGTATCTTAGAGGAGCCAAAAGTGTAAGGCCTCCTAGAAGATCACCATTACCTGCATGGGACCTCAATTATGTGTTGGAAAAGCTCACCCTGCCTCCATTTGAACCAGCTGCTACCGCTGATATAACAGCTATGCTACTAGCAATTACTTCAGCAAGAAGAGTTTCAGAGCTACAGGTCCTCATGGCTGTAGAGCCTTTTATCATATTTTACCCAGACAGGGTGTCTCTGAGGACAAATCCTACTTTTATGCCTAATTTCGTTTCCAGTGTGGCTCTTAACCAAACAATTCATCTGCCAACTTTTTATCCAAATCCGCAGAACAAAGGGGAGAGAATTCTGCATTCCTTGGATGTACACAGACAGCTAAGATTCTACTTGAGCAGGACTAAAGCTCTAAGAAAAACTGAGCAATTACTAGTGTCATATGCTGCAGGATCAGAAGGAAAGGCTATTTCAAAGCAGACAATTTCAAAGTGGATAAGCCATTGCATCTGTTTCTGCTACTTACACCATGGCAAACTTGTGCCCAAGGGCATTAGGTCTCACTCCACCAGGGCTGCAAGCTACTTCAGCAGCCTTTCTTAGAGGAGTACCAACCAAGGACATTCTAGAGGCTGCTACTTGGAGTTCTGTTCACACCATTTGCCTCTCTACTCTAAGTCCAGGGCAGGCTTTGTCACTGCAGTGCTGCAGGGCCTTATAGCCTCACCTAATGCTGTTTAGCTCCAGCCTCCCAACCCTAGCTTTGGATTCTACCCAAATGTAATGACTGCAACAGTGAAACACAAAGAACATAGTACAGTTGTGTACACTTACCATAAATGTAGATGTTCAAGTGCATTCACTGTTGCAGTCCAGGTTACCCTCCTGCCATCCCCCTGTCATTCTACAGTTTATCTTTCCTTCTCTATCTTCTGCAACCTATGTGGTATATTTGCTTGTAGATGAAGGTAAAGTTTATATTGATGCATGTATATATATATATATATATATATATATATATATATATATATATATATATAATTATAATATTGCTACCTTTTTGGGGGCACCTGACATCGGGGGCAAGAAAAACTAAAGAAAATGGCGTCGGCTGCATGTTTTATACCCCTGACGACCTGACGTCATGGAAGAGAAGACAGCAACTGACGCAGGACCCAAGACTTTGGAATTCAGGCCGACTGAGGGCAACCTGCCAGCAGATTACCCAAATGTAATGACTACAACAGTGAATACACTTGAAAATCTACATTTAATGTAAGTGTACACAGCTGTACTTTGCGTTTTTACCTTGACTGGACAAAGTCTATCAGAATGTCTGACCAACTTTTTGTCTCCTGTTCTGGTCCCAAAATGGGAAAATCGTTTTCTAAGATTACCTTATCTAAGTGGCTAAGAGACTGCATCACCTATGTATACCATCATAACAAAGTTGATATTCCTTCTCAGATCAAGGCGCATTCCACAAGGTCAGTGTCAACCTTTGTAGCCTTCCATGCAAGGGCTTCCACGGATGACATTTGCGCAGCAGCAACATGGGCCTCTTCTCATACTTTTATCACACATTACAAATTGGACATGGTCTCCAGGGAAGAGCTGCCTTTGGTTCAGTGGTACTCACTTTGGTTCAGTGGTACTCACGGATATTCTTCCATAAGGCCTCCCAGGAAACAAAGGTAGCTAAGGACTCTGTCCCACATGTAAGGAATGAATGAAGATTAACAACATCAGATAAAGAAGTTCTGTCTTACCATAACGTTCCATCTGTGTTGTTCATCATTCATTCATTGCAATCCCACCCACTTTCCCCCTCCTAAGACTTGTAGAGGTTCATTTGTGGTCCTTTAACCCTGATAAGGAAATTGCTCAGAAAAAGCCTGTGGTTTCACTTTATAATCTGTCCTGTTTTCTGGGCAAACTCGATCTGAGGTAATGTGGAGAACGGCACCATGGGAAAAACTTAGCTTGAGAGTTTCTGGCAGGCGAGGGCTTGGAAAAAATGCCAAGTCAGAACTGAGGATCGGCTCCAAACTCACATGTAATGAATGAATGAAGATGAACAACACAGATGGAACATTATGGTAAGGCATAACTTCTTTTTTCCTGAAAGATAGTAAGACTGAAACTTAAATGGCTATCATTATTTAGTGAATTCATTTCTCACTGATTTGCCAGAAAACCACACATTTTATTTTATTTTTATTTAACATTTGTTTACCAGGAAAGTCCAACTTGGAACAAAGCCAATTTTCAGCAGAAGCCCAGGGAGAAATGCTCCAGACATGTGTCTTTTTATCATGGGAGGAAACTGGAGCACTTACAGGAAAAACACGCAAATGCAGGGAGGACATGCAGACTCCACACAGAAGGCACTTCAGCCGAGAACTGAACCAGAAAACCTTTTGCTGTTAGGCAAAAACACTACCACTGCACCATCCAAATTTTAAGACCAAAAGTATGAGCCAAGCATTCTAGACATTCTGTGAAAATTATACAGTTGAGAACTACGACTTCTTCAATCAAGTGGTGATATGGGTAGAGAACTCAGGATGTTCTTCGTGTTTCATTGTTGCAGTCCTCACATTTGGGTTATCCATGCCAGGGTAGCCCTCGGCCAGCCCGAATACCAGAGGCTTAGTATTTGTGCGTCAGTTGCTGTCACTTGAGGAATGACATCAAGTCATTGGTAGTATAAAGTAAGGCAGCCGATGCCATTACATCAGTCTTTCTTGCCATGGAGCCTGAAGCAGAAGCAGTTCGCATGAGTGCCAGTCGGCTGCTACCTGAGTTTTCATCTCTGAACTGAAGTTGAAGTTTTCTAAAGCTAAGTACCCCGTTGAGGATCCTTTTTTCTTGCACTAACCGATGTCAGAAAAAGTTAACAATTGTCTTGCCTGTGGAAAGCAAATACCACACCGAGACTTCCACTCTTACTGCATCACTTGTTTAGGCCCAGGCCATGACGCCCCCCATTGTTGCTTCTGTGCTTTGTTCAACGCCAGAACTATCCATCGTCGGGCCCTTATTGTAGTCAGATATTTTCGCTTACAATCTTCGAATTCCGATATGGCTTTGGTAAGCCATCCGACAGCAGATCTTCTGAAAAAATGTAAAGATAAAGACAGAGACAGACCGCACAGGTCCAAACCTACCGACGACGCTTCTGTTAAGCTAGTCGTCAATTCTCCGATACTCAGTGAGGCACTTTCACAGCCCCTGATGCCTGCTTCTGTTGATTCACAGACCGCTACCGAGAACTTTGCAAAGTCTGGTATGCCGCAAAATTCTTCTTCAACTAAGGATCCTGTGGTCGTCTCTACCTTGGATGGGTCCAGAGCCGCTGAGCAGGCACTGGCTTCTGAGGAAGTCCTTTGCACTTCTGAATTTCGACACAAACTGACGTCTTCTTTCGCAGCTACCGTTCTTTCAAAAATAACTGAGTTTCTTAGGCCCAGGGTTCAAACCACACCCAAGAAACCGATGACCCACTCTCAGGCGCCTGCTACCTTGCCTCAGTCTCAAATGCTTAAAATGGCAGAAGACCTTATCATGCTAATCAGGGGAAGCTAAGCTACTTCCTCAAAAAGAAAAAGAGGTCTGTCCCCTGTAGTTTTGTCTGAACAAGAGTCAGATGAACCTGATGCTTCTGACTATGAAGACATGCAACCCCTACCCACATATGAGGATTCTGATGCAGAGGACTCCATTCCTTCAGCCTCTCTACCAGAGGATTTTTCCTTTGGAGAAACCCTGCATACTTTAAGGGAGCATTTCCAGTGGGAGAGTCACGACTACCCTCAGTCTAAAAAGTGACTCAGGGAATTTTTAGATCTTCCACAACACAGACCCTTGGCCATCCCCCCCAGTTCTGGATGTTGTAGATGATGTATTCTTTGAATCCAGCTTGACTCCTGATGCCCTACCTGCTGCTCCCAGAAAACTAGCCAGGTACTATAGAGTCCCTGACTCACACAAATATCTTTTTAAAAATCCAACAGCTGACCGTGAGGTCATTTCTCAAGGGCCAAAAGGGATTAAAGCAACCTCTGCTAGGAATCCCACACCCTCAGACAGGGATTCCCGAGCATTGGACAGATGGGGTAAAAAAGTATACACCTCAGCTACTCTTGCTATCAGGGCACTAAATTGTCAGTTCCATATGCTGAAATTTCAGCAACATACCCTGGTACTCCTTAAACAAAAAATGTCTTCCCTTCCTGCTTGGGCAGAATCTAAAGATTTACAAGACCTGATGCATTTTGCAAGCCAAATAACTAAACACACTTTGCACTGTGTTTTTGATGCCCTAGAAGCTTCTTGCAGAGCAGCAGTCACTGGATCTGTCATTAGAAGATATGCATGGCTTAAGGAACAACCCCTGCCAGACTATATCAAATCTAAACTGTTGGATGCCCCCTTACACAAACATAATTTATTTGGCACTAAGGCAGAAGAGGTTTTAAAAAAGATGGAAGAAATCTATGCAAACATTTATGGATTTCTTACAGGTCCATCCACCTAGGTTCAGCAGGCATTGTCCCTCCAAGCACTGGTTCTTTCCTGCTCCGAGTAAACTAGCCCAACCTATCCCCCGTGGAAACAGACCACCCAGACAGCAGCCCCAGGGAATGCAGAGATCTAAGCAGTGGACTACCTCCACTTCAAAACCAGGGAGTTTTAAGCCACCCCCTTATGGTAAGAACTCACAGTGACTCACCTCCTCCTCCTTCACCCTCTGCCCACCTTCACTTACCCCAAGGAGGAAAACTTTCCTTTCACTCAAGCACCTGGGCCACCATAACCAAGGACCACTGAGTTCTGAACATTGTGTCTCAGGGATACAAATTTTCCTTCCATACCCTTCCAACTCAAAAAGGGTTCCCAGATCTACCACCAAATCAGTGGGCAGAGGCTCAACAGCAAATCCTTTCCCTTCTCTCTATGAGAGCAGTAGAGCATGTTCCTGCAGAACAGATAGGCCAAGGCTTCTACTCCAGACTTTTTCTGCTTCCCAGAAAAGAGGACACCTGGCACCCCATCCTCGATCTAACCCTCCAGCAGCTGCTACCCATGCTATCCAAAGATGCTTGGCTAGCCACATTAGATCTAAAAGAGGCCTACCTCCACATTCCTATCAGGGAATCACGCAGGAAATATCTCCGCTTCAGAGCAGAATTTTAACATTTTCAGTTCTTCTTCCCTTTGGCTTATCTACTGCTCCCAGACTTTTTACAAAATGTCTGTCACTGGCCATTGCATTTTGCAGACAAAGAAATATTCAGATTTACCCATACTTAGACGACTGCCTTATTCAGGCAGACAGCCAGGAAAAGCTGCTCAAGCACCTGGCCTTTGTAAAGACACTACTAACCTCCCTAGGATACACAGTCAATGAAAAGAAATCCAAACAGGTGCCCACCCAGAGGATAATCTTCCTGGGAGCAAGTCTGGACACAGCATCCCAGATGGCATTCCTTACACAAGAAAAACTAATTTTCCTGACAACCTACTTCCCTCAACTAGCCACCAGGCCCCAGCTATCTGCAAGGAAGATCCTGCAAGCCCTAGAGTTCATGGCATCTTGCATACTACTTATTCCATGTGCCACTGCACATGAGGAAACTTCAGTGGTACCTAAAGAGCCTTTGGTGTCAACACTCTCAAGACTTGGAAACTCTTCTACCTATAATTCCTTGCCTCAGAAATGAATTTCTTTGGTTGGCAACAGCATGCTCCCACAACAAGGGACTGCCCTTCTCCCCACCCCCTGCCACCCAGACCCTCACCACAGATGCATCAGACTATGCTTGGGGTGAACACTTGAACAAATTCACCACCGTAACAGGAACAGGTAAGCAAAAACTGAGGGTAATGCTACTCAATGCTAGAAGTTTAAATCTAAAAATGCACTCACTCGAGGCACTCCTTAAGATGGAGAACATCGATATCTGTGCAGTGACTGAGACCTGGTTCAAGGCTCCAGAGAGCACCCTTGCAGTACCAGGCTATAACTCATACCACACTTTTCTGCCATGTAACCTGGACCGAAACACCAAAGGTGGAGGTGTGTCCATATTCATTAAGGATATCCACACCTCCAGGCTAGTTGCTCAACATAATGCATCTGAGGTTATCCAAGTGAAACTAACTCTGGGCAAAACTGCAATCCAAATTGTAGCTTGCTACAGATCCCCCACCATGCCCCAGGATTCCCACTCCTCTTTTCTTGATGTACTGGAAAATATTAGGGTTCAACCAAACACCCTAATAATGGGCGACTTCAACTACCCCACCATTAACTGGGAAAACTACTCGTGTACCAACTCCTTAGCTCAACGCTTTCTGGAATTCATAAACTCCAATGCCCTGGATCAACTTATCCACACCCCCACCAGGGGCAACAATATCCTAGACCTAGTCATTACCAACATGAATGACCGGTGTTCAACACCTGAAGTCAACTCCTCGTTGGTCCGATCCAACCATAAGCTAATCACCCTTGATATCCACATCCCGCCCCCACCCCCCATTAAGGAAACCACTGTAAAAAATTTCTGCAAAGCAAACTTCATGCTTCTTAAGACAGAAGTGGTGAACTTCATAACACCCATGCAGATGGACAATACAGTTACAACTGCTGAATCCTACGCAAATGCACTGTATAAGCACTTAAACGAGTGCATGGATCGTACTATCCCAAACAGAACCAAGACGCTATCCTCCAAAAAAAAAAGGAAGCCAATCTGGTGGTCCCCTGCCATAAACAAACTGTACAACAGAAGGAAGAAACTGTTGCAAAAGAGAGTAAAATTCCATAAGTGGAAGAGCTCCCTGGTCAGCCTCAGTAAGAAGCTGAGATCCCTTATAAGATACTCCAAAGCTAGCTACGAAAACAAAATCACCACTAATTCTAAGGACAACCACAAAGCATTCTATAGCCATGTGAATCTCGATGGCAACACCCAGGTCTGCTCTGAGTTACAGCACAACGGCATGAAAATTACAGAACCAACTGATATTGTCAACATCCTGGCATATAGGTTCACTGCTAACTTTACCCCCCATCCCCTAAAGGGCCCATATCTATACAGGAAGAATGCAGAGTCCCTGAAATCACAACTACGCAGGTAAAAGCTGCACTCTCTAAAGCCAAAAACACAGCATCCATGGGACCAGACAACATCCCAGGTTACGTTTTACACGAACATCAGAACGAATAGGCTCCCCACTTAAGCACCATGTTCAATAATAGCCTCGCATCAGGCTTTGTGCCCACTGAATGGCGCACAGCAACAGTTATCCCACTCACAAAGGTGGAGCCAGCACTGATCCCGGGAACTATCGACCTATTAGCCTGACGAGCCTGGTCTGCAAGGCCATGGAAAGTATCATCATGGAACTCATAAACAAAGACATTGGTAACCACCAAACTCTGGATCCCACTCAGTTTGGGTTTGTGAAAGGCAGATCATGCCTCCTGAACCTGATTGACTTCATTGAGGCAGTCACCAAAGCCATAGATGAGGGTAAGGTGGTGCACACAGCCTATCTTGACCTCACCAAGGCTTTCGACACCATCCCCCATTCTGGAATTATAGCTAAACTCACTAAACTAGGTATAAATCCCTACGTCACAAGATGGGTTGCCAACTGGCTCACTGACAGAACCCACACTGTAAAAGTTGCAGACTCCAAATCTGACCTCAAGGCAGTGACAAGTGGAGTACCACAGGGTTCCGTCCAAACTCAGTTCGGGTTTGTGAAAGGCAGATCATGCCTCCTGAACCTGATTGACTTCATTGAGGCAGTCACCAAAGCCATAGATGAGGGTAAGGTGGTGCACACAGCCTATCTTGACCTCACCAAGGCTTTCGACACCATCCCCCATTCTGGAATTATAGCTAAACTCACTAAACTAGGTATAAATCCCTACGTCACAAGATGGGTTGCCAACTGGCTCACTGACAGAACCCACACTGTAAAAGTTGCAGACTCCAAATCTGACCTCAAGGCAGTGACAAGTGGAGTACCACAGGGTTCCGTCCTGGGACCTCTCCTGTTTGGTATCTACTTCTCTGAAGTACAGGCTAACACGGAAGGCCTCTGGCTAACAAAGTTCGCAGATGACTGCAAACTAGGAGCCATAGTCAAGTCCCCAAATGATGTGGACATCATACAGAAGGGCCTTGCTGAGACAGATGCCTGGTGTCAGAGCCATGGCCTCAAGCTCATTGCTAAAAAGTGCAGTGTCATCCCCTTTGGTAAAAGCTCTGTACACATGAACTACCACATAGGCAGCAATCTACTTAACACCAAATGTGTGATAAGAGACCTTGGGACCCAGGTGGACAGTAGTCTCTCCTTTGATAGTCACATCGTCACAGTAGTCAGGAAGTCCTTCTATGTGGCACACCTCATCATAAAAGGGTTCTCATCCAGGGGAAAAAGAGGTCATTGTTCCCCTCTACTTGGCACTCATTAGACCCATTATAGAGTACAATGCCCCTTTTGGAATGTACCTCACAAGACATCTGTAGCAGCTGGAAAGGCCACAGAAGTACCTCACAAAGAGGATTACTGGCCTCAATCAAATGCCTTACACTGACCGCCTCAAAAAACTCCAGCTTTACTGCGTAGCATATAGCCTACTCCGAGGTGATCTCTGCCTAACATATAAAGCTATGTCAAACCCAGAGCTGTTGGACATGCTACACCTAAAGAAATCCCAATCCCTCTGAGCTACACGCTCTAGAGACCTAAACCTTGTCACCACAATAAACAGGGCTTGCTGGAAGAATAGATTCCTGTCCCAGAGACTTCCCATACTCTGGAACAGGCTACCCATCTATGTCAAGCAAAGTTCTTCATTAGCACTCTTCAAGAAAAATCTTGATGAGTGGATCGGAAATAGGAAATACACCCCGGGGATCACTTCTGTAAGCCAGGGAACCTTGTTGGCTAGGCTTACGTAGGCCCTTGGGCCGATAGCCTAGTGCCTACCTATGAACCTATGAACGGCAGGTGCATACAGGTCCAAGGGAGCCCTCAGGAAATCCATCTGCACATCAGTCAAAAAGAGATGATGGCTGTGCAGCATGCCTTGATAGCTTTCAAACCCCTTCTCTCTCCAGGGTTTCTCCTGATCAAAACAGACAACACCACTGTGATGTAGTACATCAACAAGCAGGGAGAGAATCACTCCTACCCTCTATTCAGGCTGGCCATGACCCTTTGGCTCACAGCCTCTTCCATGCAACTACACCTTTTAGTGCAATTCCTACCAGGCTCTCTCAACTCTCTAGCAAACCAGTTAAGCAGAAACCTTCTGGACCCACACGAGTGGCAACTCAACAGAAGCACCTTCACCCTAATAACTCAGAAATGGGGAACCCCGAAGTTTGACCTCTTTGCCTCCCACACCAACCATCAGCTCAGAAACTTCTGCACCAGGGAGCATCAGTGCATGGCTTGGAAAGTGGATGCCCTGTCCTTCCCCTGGGACAGTCTATCGGTCTGTGCCTTTCCTCCCCTACCTCTCATCCCCAGGCTACTGCTCAAAATAAGGGAGGACAAACCAAGGACCATTCTTATACCTCCAGACTGGACCCAATAACACTGGTACCCCTTGCTGCGCAGCCTGTCCCCGCTGCTTCCATGGCATCTTCCTCAGATTCCAAACCTCCTGACCCAGAGGGAAGGGGAATTCATGCATCCCAAATTGCAGACACTCAGTTTGGCACCTTGGCTTATTCCCTAACCCTGAACCAATCAGCCATTCTTAGTAAACAGGTTCTGGATGTTATCAGTGAGGCCAGACTTCCTAGCATCAGAAAGTCTTATACAGATAAATGGAAAAAGTTCTGTACCTGGATCCAGGCTAAGGGAGCCAATACGGCACAGCCCTCCATCCCTCTCATCCTGGATTACTTAGCTGACCTACTACACAGTGGTCTCTCTTTCTCCTCTATAAAAAGTCATGTCTCTGCCATTTCTGCTCACTTTCCCACTGAGCAGCCCCTTTTCTCATACCCTTTGATCAAACAATTCCTCAGAGGGACTGGCAACTTGAGGCCCCCCAGTAGGGCACCAATACCAGCTAGGGACCTTAACTTTGTCTTGAGAAAGCTCATCCTGCCCCCTTTCAAACCAGCTAAATGTTTTTGCACAAAACACTGTTATTTGGTTGGTTGACTATTGGAACAGACATTCATTTACAGTAGACTGAATATAGTTTTCACTATATTTTTGTAGCAGGCATTGTCTCAATGCTTAACCCAAATGTTCACAAGTGTTCTTTCACCATATCTATAGATATGTTTATTAATAATTTTTTGCATTATGGTTAAACAATTGTTTGGTGCTGAAATCTTTGTATATGGTGGTTGTTACTCTATGTGAAGGTTTTTCATACAAAAGATTTTTTTCTTTTGATGTTTAAATACATATTTGGGAATTTCACATAGATGTTCACCAATTATTTCATCAGGTTACATTTTCTTGTGGAATTTGGTAATTCATAACAGTTGTGCTGGTTGACTATCAGCCTTGTATTAGTGCTCATTATTCATCTATAACATACATGTTTTCATACAGTATATGCCAGGGACGAACAGTAAGTGAGATTGATGCATTTGATTGTCCCATTTTTCTATACAGTTTCCATATCTTCTTTTTTGATTAGGTTATGGGGCATAGTATATAGTGTATACAATTTATACATTTTGCTATTTGATTGGCATCTGGCACATTTGGGTTGAGGTTATTTTTCAGATACATTTTTGATATCACATGAATCTTATTTTTCAGATATATTTTTGGTATTATATTAATCTTTCTTTTTAGATTATTTAGTCATAAGCAGTCCCTTTTTGGTTATTTGTTATAATTGTGATTTATAATTTTATTAGTTCAGTATCTCTGTTATCCCGTTATCTTGAGGACACCACTTACCTGACCAATACTTCCTGGCCATACAGCTGCTCCCTAACACATAAAAGATAACCCTGGCACTGGCCATACTCTTCAACACTTTACAGAAGCTGCATACCCAGCATTACCATAAGCTTATAATAGCTCCTAAGTCCCTAACATCACTTCAACTTGTAGCTATAGACAAATCCCATTATCAATTCTTACACTTTCAGATATCTATCCCTTCAAATCTCTTACCCCATCAACAACAAACTCCACCACACCTCTTATAGTGTACCTTTAATACAACATCAATCGCATACAGTTTTAGATATTACCCTTGCATACACCCCTTTCTTTCTGAAACTAAATAACATGAGTTACACACATCTAACCAACTACTAAAAGCATCATTATATCCATTAGTAATCTTCACCCTACTCCTGTTTTCCATCCTGTCTTCCTACCACACTCATCTTCATAACCACACCACATCCCCATGGCAAACAGAATCCATAGCCAATCCCATCAAACTAAAAAACTTTCCTATATCGCCATGCGACCTTACCTCCTCTCAAGTCTTCTCTTACTCATGCAATAAACCGACAATCAAAACTAATCCCCACTCTTCTCAAAGACAAACTAAAATAATTCACAAATTAATCAAACTCTATCTACACCTACTCCATAAACTCACTTGTAGTGGAGACATACACCCCAGTCCAGGACCCAAAACATCAGCCAACCCAAACTCAAGTCAAGCTACATCCCCTATACCACAACCTACCTCAGCTCTCCTCTTCTTAATCATTAATGCAAGAAGTATGCTTAACAAAATTCAGGACCTTCATGCCCTACTAGCTCTATACAAACCAGATATCACTGCGTTAACTGAAACATGGCTCAAACCACAACACTATAATAACGAGATTTCTGTCCATGGTTACAATATTATCCGAAGAGACAGATTAGAGAAAAAGGACGGAGGTGTTGCATTATTATTCCAAACTCATCTCACCATAGAACAAGTAGATTATAATACCCAGGAAATCAAAGATATAGAACTAATCCTTGCCAAATTAAAAATAAATTCCAGCAAACATATAATTATTGCAGGTGGCTATATCCCACGAGGCAATAAACATCACTGTAATGGAAAGCCTGCTTAATGGGCTCTCCATCTCCCTACCACATGAAACCATACTATTAGGGGATTTCAATATTGACTAGCTTAACTGCTCCAGTCATAATCCCTCTACCTTTATTAACCTCCACAGGTTTACCCAAACTATAACCACCCCCACTAGAATTGACAAAACATCCAAACGCCAGTCCATCTTAGACTGGATCCTGGTATCTGACCCCACTCTTGCACAACAGCCTGGCTGTCATCCAGATACCTTAAGTGACCATCATCCAACCTACCTAATTAGGAACAGATCCCAAACTGTCAGCCAACCTATCCTCAGAGTAGTTTGAAACAAAAAGACCTTTATAGCTACTGACTTCATCAATGCACTAAAAAGCTGCAATTGGACTCCCCTAAAACAACTATCTCTAAACAAAGCTGTCGAATACTTTAACACAACCTTCTTAAAAGTCTTAAATCATCTTGCATCCCTCAGAACCATTAGAATAAAAACTAACTATGCCCAATGGCGAAGAAAGGATACTAAAACTATAATGAAAGAAAGAGACAAGGCCTGGATTCAATATAAAAAACAAAACAAAACACTACTTTGAGACAAAACTGTCCAGAGCTCCGTAACAAAGCTAAAAAACAAATCAAACTAGACAAATCTAGCTACTATAAAAATATGCAAGAAAAATATGCTCACAACCCCCAAAAATCCTGGGCCACAATAAATTGTATACTATACCCAGGAAAGTCCACTACTCCAACACCTGTGCTACCAAATAAGCATGAAAACATTCCTACTCAATTTAACAAATTCTTTATTGAAACAGTCCAGACCCTTGCCATGACCAAAATAGCATTAGTAGCCCCACACCAATAACTACCCCAACCCACCCCAATATACAAAACGATGCCCTCAGTTTTCACTTTCACTCCGTGTCCACCAAGGCAATTTCTAAACTCCTTAGGAAACTTAAACCAACAACTCTAGCAGCTGATGTGCTACCAGCAGACTTCCTTCAGATATCAGCTGAAGCTATAGCCTATCCTGTCTCTATTCTCATAAATAGATCTCTATTAGAATGCAAAGTTCCCACCTCATGGAAAACATCACATATTATTCCACTGCATAAAGGAGGTAACTCCTTAGAGGTCTCCAACTATCGCCCAATAGCAATCCTATCACCTTTATCCAAAATATTAGAAAGAGTTGTTCATACTCAGCTAATGCAGTACCTCCAAAATAACAACCTACTCTCCATATCCCAGCACCACCACAGCATTACTATCATTCACCAATATAGTTAACCACCATAGAAACAAGGATCTATTTGTTTCTTCCATATTCTTAGAGGTATCAAAAGCCTTTGACATGGTAAATCACAGTATGCTTCTTGAAACTCTATCTACCCTAAATATAAATCTCCCCTCTCTGTCATGGTTCAACAGCTACTTATCTGGCCATCAGCAAGTAGTCGTATGGCTGGGACAACTGTACCCCCGATACCAGTTACCATAGGAGTCCCTCAAGGATCCATCCTTGGCCCTTTGCTGTTCTTTTTGTTTACTAACAAAATCTCTTCATCCTCACCACTGCCTCAGTAGTACAGTACGCAGATGACACCACCTTTATATGTGCTGCCCCCACCCTAAGTGAACTACAGCCCCTAACCCAAAATAGCTTCACCCTAGCAGAAATTTGGTTCACTAACATTAAACTTCTTAACCCCCCCCCCAAAAAAAAAAACAAACAAATTATTTTCAGCCCAGGTAGATCTCCGCCCCTAAATAGTTATTTCACCATCTACTCTAAAGAAAACACTCAAATTAGTCCAACCACACACACTAAACTGCTAGGTGTAGAAATAGACAATAACCTGAGGTTCGACATCCACATAGTACAAACCATCAAGAAAGTTAATAAAACACTTGGACTCCTCTACAGGAACAAATATTTTATGACTAAACACACCAAAGCAACCATCGCAATGACTCCTCTTCTATCCACCCTCCTCTATGCCTTACCATCTTGACTAATCTTTGCCAAACCAATCTAAATAAAATGGAATCTTGCTATAACAAGATTGCCAAGTTTTCTACTGAAGCCTCGTATAGGTCCCACCACTGTCTATCCCTTAAGCAGCTCAACTGGCTTGAGTTGCCTCATATACTTCTACTCAATCAATTCTCTATAGCACACAAACTGTACTACCTTCCTGAGAAAAACCCAGCACTTCAGCATCTAATTTAGCCCCACATTCCCTCTAGAGCCTTAAGATCTAGTATCTAGAACCTCATAACTGTCATCCAACATAAAAATGATGCTGGTAAATCCCTCTTTGCCAGCACCATTGCTAAAACCTGGAACACACTACCAAGCCAACTAACTTCTACCACCTCCTTTATTCATTTCAAAAAACTCCTGAAAACCCACTGTTTAAGTGACTGGCTATGTTCCTGCCACTCACCAGGCTAACCCAAACCAAGAGAATGTTTCTGTGTGCAGCTAAGTATAAACAGTTCCCCTGAAAGCTTGTGAACTCATTGATAAATTTACTTGACAAAACGTATAACTGTAAAAATAATACAAATGCTGTTTTAAGTTTATGCACCTCAATGATTGTCTACTATATGAATTGTTAATCTCTAACATATTGTGTATGATTGCTATAAGTATGCTCGATTCTTTTCTCTTCTCTCATGTACTGTATTGTATTGTGGAGCTTTTCTCCCCGGGCCTCTGCTGAAAATGGACCTGTGTCCAGTCGGACTTTCCCGCTAAACAAATGTAAAATAATAAAAATAAAATAAATAAACATGGGACTTGAGAAAGGAGTTTTTGCCAATAGGAATGACTTCAATTAGGGGTACAGAGAGTAGACAAAAGAGGGATGAAATTTACTGGAGAAAACTGGAAAGGAACCAAGATATTGACAATGACTAATTAGAGAGGGAAAGGTAATAGAATGTGAAGAGGCCAAGAATTAATTTCATTTAGACTGCAGTCTAGAGATTGCTTCCTATATCAAGGACCGACATCAGAGTATAGACACAGAGAAAGGAATAGGAGGATTGTAAGTGAAAGACCAGCACTTCTACACTGCTACGTAGTCTTACCCCTTCCCTGTCCTGGTTCTGAGACTCTCAAGTTCGGACTTGATAGAGGTGTTCGTCATCAAAGTAACCCTATGAGCCCCCATCAGTGGCTTCATCCACTGTGTCATTGAGGCCAGTGGAAGGTATAAAAGCTTCAGATTTGGAGCAGCTGAGGCATCCTTCTTGCAAACTTAGATGCAGTTAGTTCTTATTCTTTTGGGTCCAGGACCTCTCCTCGAAATCTCTGCTCTTTCTCCCTGGTTTCATCCCTCGGATCATTTGGAGATGATTGGACCGTACTGTGGTTCCACACTCTGCGTCAAATCCAATGGCTTGGCCATGTTCAGCTCCAGCTCCCACCTTGATCTTGTCGACTCTAGCTGCATCAGATCTCAGTGCATCTTGGAGCTCTGGTGATGAGGCAGATGTTGCTAGGTCTGGTTCGATTATTCCAGCTTTTGGCGTGTCCCTCCTATTCAAAGCATCAGCCCTTGACTGTTTTGCTTCAGTGTCAATGTCAGGGTGAGGTGTAGCTCCCCTGGTTTGGGCATGTCTTAGCTTTCATCGGATCTGGGGACTATCGTCTCTGAGTGGCCAGCTTCTGCCTCTACCTTTTATGGCACAGAGTGGATGTTCTCTGCTCCAAAGATGCGTCGGTCTTCCTCAGCTAGCGTTCCACCCCCCCTTCTCATTTGGGCTTGCAGCCAGTCATCAGCCTGCTCCTGGGCAGCCCATACTGGTTAGCCTCCAACCTTTTCCCCTTGCTGGGCTTTCTGTCTTCTCCCTCTCTCCTTCTGGTTGTGCTGAAGTGGGAGGTCTCAGGCAAGAGGTGATGCAAGAGGAAGCACCTTGACTCCCCCAAGGAGTTCCTCACTGAGCATACTGACTTTGAGGAAGGAGAAGGGTCCCCTAAGTCACCGCAAGATGATGCCTTCTTTGGTGATCTTTTTAAGCTTCTTCACCAGGGTGGACCACCAAAGCCCTTTCTCTGGAGGAGGTACTATTTTTGCAGGCATTCTGCAGGGGCCCATCCAGACACACTCACAGATCTAGTGTCTTGGAGGGCATGGAAGGAAATTGACATGGTGGAGCCTGTTCCTAAGAAGCCTGACAATATTCTTGTTCTTCCCAAGGATTAGCCACATTGGTGTAAGGGTCTAGCTGTGGATGCAGTGATGATGGTGGCTGCCACAAAGAAGGAAATTGACGAGGAGAGTTCCTCAATTTTTCCTCCAAACAGAGAACTACTGGCTTTTGGCTGCCTAGGAAAGTGATCTTTTCCTCAGTGGCATTTGCTCTGAGACCACTCAACCACTTATTTCCCTTTAGAAGGCTTCAGTACAATCTTGTGACTAAAGTGTCAAGGAACATTAAGACTCAGCAGTCTCCAGAGGTTCAGATGACACTAGACACTGGACCCAGCCATCTCCTCTTCAATCTGTTGCCTTTTCCATGAAGCTCATTTTGAAAGCAGCTGATGGAGCTTCCTGAACATCTGACACTGGCATTGCCATGTGGCACCATGCACAGATGCAGCTGTGAAACTTCATGAACTGCTTCAAAGCATCTTTTGTTAATGCCCCTTTCAATGGCTCTTCTTTGTTTGGGCCAAAGACACTCTTACTAGGAGCGAGCAAGTTGGGAAGATGCTGTCACTCCATAGGAATGCAGTTTGCTACCCTTCAGCGAACCTTCTCAAGAAATCAGAATGGGGGCAAATGTCTCTTTTTTAGAAAATTGCAGCAGCCTTCCCTGGATGCTCCTTCTGAGGGTTCTGTGGCAGGCCTCTTCAGTGATCCTAAAGAGCTGCCTGACTGTCCTGTTGTGGAGGGAGTTGGGGGTCGTGTGGCTCTTCACTCAGAAACTTGGGAGTCCCTCACCTTGGATGCTTTGAGTGTTAAGAGTCATATCCAGAGGTAATACCATTCTCTTTTTAGAAGTTCCAAACCTTGATCACAGATATCTCCCAGATATTCTACCCCCATCAGAGACTGCTGACAGCAGCAGAGATTCAGAATGTTCTGGCAAAGTGAGTTATCCTAGAAGCCTCACCAGACTAACAAAGATATGCATCTACTCAAGGATCTTTTTGGTAACAAATAAGAACAAGGTCCACAGGACATTTTTGGATTTGAGCAAAATTTTTTTTCAAATATAATTTTTTATTGATTTTTTGGAATTTAAGACAAAACAGACATATAACAAAACTGTCATAATACTATGTTTACAGAGAGAAAAAAAACTTGCTATCTAAACAGATTATAGATGTGTTAATAAGCAAAAATAATCATCCATACCGAGGCAATAGCAAGTAGTTACCAATAAAACATATAAAAGTAGAATGGATTAAGTGCTTTCCCAAACACGCAGGATTGCTCTATAAAAATACATATCATAGGGATAGATATTGATATAGATACCCCGTTATAATAACAACTGAAGTAAATGATAAGGTACAATTTACTTTGTTAATTGCAAGGGTGAGTGATGATTCGAGAAACATATTTATATCAGATTTATGACTGACATGAGAAAGGTAAAGGGGTATGTCCTTAGAAAGACATTATTTACAATATAGACAACTATTTACAACTTGGATGCCTTCCCGTGTGGAATAAAGGGACATCAGCCAACATGATTTACATTAATGTTTCATCAGTATTTATTGGGAAATCAGACTAGACAGTATGCACACAATGAACTGCACAAGTTGTGATGATAGAGAATGACCATTGTATGATAATTAACTAGATTGAATTAAGTCAAATAGACTGCACCAATACTTCTCGAAATACTCTTTTTTTTTTACTGCTAGAACAAAGTTTATGTGCAGAGATGTACTTAATTGCCATTTTTTGAAGTTCTCCCAGGAGATTATATAGGGGTTTACACAGTTCTTAGCTATAAAGTGTTTGAGGTGAGCACACACAGTTATTAGAGTGTGTTTCTGGACTCCTGTTAATGATTTAGGAATTTTATTCAGGATTGTGGTTTGCCAGCAGAAGGTGGTCTTCTCATAACCCATTTTTCAAGTTGTGCTCTAAGGGAGCACCATAGTTTATATATGTTTTTACAGCTCCAGAAAATGTGGAGAACATCCACATGCTGAAGAGAACAAAAAGGACAAGCTAGATTTTTGTTGAAACCAAATTTTAATAGAACTGCTGGAGTATAATATGGATTATTATTTATCATGAGCTGGGGATAAATTAAAATTTTGAAGGGAGTAAGATGAAGGGTGTTGCTAATTGCTCTATATTTGGACTAAGTTGGAATTTCTCCTTGTATGTCATCCCAGTGTTTAGAGAATAGAAGCAATTGTTGATATTTAATGCTTATTAAAAGCTTGTATGTATGGGATAGCATTTTGTTTCTAAGGAAGAGGGATTTGATAATTAATTCAGTTAGACTTACATCCTGCTCATGTACCTTACTGTTGGCAAATTTTTGTTTTATTAATGAATTAAGTTGTCTTAACATGGGGTCATATCTATTTGGAGTTCCGAAGAGCCCTTTAACATCAGCAAAGTTCTTAGGATGGTAAAACTTCCATATTGTAGCGTTTTAATTAAAAGAAAACTAGACAAGTCTAACATGCTATTGTTAATCTTTATATTTGGATTTAGGTGAATTGGTTAAAGAACAAGGAGAGTAATTTGTAAATTGATTGATCACATCAATGCTTGAAATATTTACATTTTTTTAACGCAGGTAGAATTTTTGCGGTGGTGGTGCTGCAGTCGCGTTGTCGCCTCACAGTAAGACGTTGTCCCGTTCGATTCTCAGCTAGAACGTCTTCTGTGTGGAGGCATACGTGAATGGGGCGTGCCTTCGTTGAAGGTTGTGCGTCAGGGCTGGTAACCCGGTACGTAAAAATCCACTACCAAACATTAGCGGACCGGAGTTCCGCTGTGGCAACCCCTAACCGGGAAAAGCCGAAAGACACAAACAAACAAATTCATTATCTATCATTAAGAAAGGGATAGAACTAGGGTTCACTTTGATTGAGTGAATATAGTTGCACCGGATTTTGACCCAAATTGGGATCCACAACTCATTCGATGGATCATAATTCGCGATTTGGATTAAACGGCTTGCGTTTATTATATTATAATAGAGATTAAAGTCAGGAAGGCTCAGTCCACCTTTTTCTTTTGGAAGGATTAACTTTTTATACGAGATTCTAGTTGATTTAGGGAACCAAATGAATTTTGTGATTGTTGTTTCCATTTTATTGAAGAAGTTTTGAGGTATATTTGAATTAATGGAGTTTAGATGGAATAATAATCTGGGTAGAATGTTCATTTTTGCGATGGTGGAGTTTGACAGTAAGGATAGATTAATATTTTTCCATCTAGATAACTCATTGTTTATTTGTTCCCAGACTTTACTAAGGTATGCTTTCATTAGATCATGGTCTGAATGCATAAAGTCTATTCCTAGATATTTGATTGAATTTTTGACAGGAATGTCAGATAGGGGGAAGTAGGATTCTAGAAGGTTCTGGGGATTTAGAGGGAAAATAGATGATTTTGTGGGAATTACTTTATAATTAGCAACATTGGAAAAAAGGGTTAATGAATTCCTAATTTTGTGACTATCGCTATTTGGGAGCTAGAAGTAAATGTTTAAGTCATCTGCAAAAGTTGAACATGTTATTTCTGCATTGAAAACTCTTGGTATATGGTGATAGTTTTTTTGGTTGATAAATAGTAGGAGAGGTTCAAGATATATATTAAAAAGGGGTTCCCTTTAAATCATCGAATGTTCAGAACATCGAAGTTCTGATTATCGAGACCAGAACATCAATGTTCAGAACATCGAAGGTTTAAAGTAGAAGTGCCAGGCACGTGAGATTGTGGAATGTTGGGTGTATATGCAGGACAGCAAGGTGCCCTGCATGTTGTGTGTGTGTGTGTGTGTGTGTGTGTGTGTGTGTGTGTGTGTGTGTGCCATCTGAGTGTTGGCATTGCAGGCAGGGTACGGGAAATCTTCTGTTTAGCGCTACTGCATATAGCGGTAAACGGGAGATTTCCCTTACCCCACTGTAGTGCGATCTCGGAGTTGGAATATTAAAGTAGGGGTGTGTGGGGGGCAGAGTCCCACACATGGGGGGGTGCAGGTGGGTGAAGCCCCCCTTCATAACATAGTGTTTGTGATTTTTTTTTTAACGGTTCATTTTGAATTTTCGATGTTCTGGTCTCGATGATCAGAACATCGATGTTCTGAACATTTGATTATTCAAAGTGAATCCATTAAAAAGATATGGTGAGAGGGGGCATCCCTGTCTAGTTCCATTAATGATTTTAATAGGGTGGGAAAATATTTTATTGATATATAGGGAGGTAGTAGCATTGCTGTATAGCATTTTTATAATGTTAATCATAAAGTCCTGAAAGTTGAAATATTGCATGTTTAAATATAAGAAATTTAGGTCCACGTTGTCAAAAGCTTTAGTTTCATCCAGCTTGAGTGCGTATCTTGGTTGGTTATCATTCTTTAGAAACATTCTTATTGTGTCCATAGTGAGGGTATTATCGCATAATTGTCTTTGTTTCATGAAACCTAGTTGCTCAGGGGAAATAATTGACTCCGGAACTTTTTGCATTCTAGCAGCGGGTTCCTATTACGTGATCAAAGTTTTGAAACTTCGAGCTTGACAATATCGAACTTGTCTGTTTCATAACTTTGAACACTAAAAAAAAATTAAAAAAAAACATGCAACAGTAAACTAACTGTTGCAAGCAGGGAGGCAAGCCCCCCACCTGCGCCCCCCCACACCCCCCCGCTCTTTAAATATACCAACTCTGAGATCGCACTACATTGCAGTAAAGTGAAATATTCCCTTTCCGCACTGTAGTGCGGTCTCGGAGTTGTTATATTTAAAGAGCGGGGGGAGGGGCGCAGCTCCCATGTGGGGGGGGCAGGGGGAGCTTGACCCCTGCTTGCAAGAGTTTATTTTACTTTTAAGTTTTTTTTTTTTTTTTTTTTACCATGATCGAACTTCTGCAAGTTTGACTATATGGTTTTGACCATATAGGGTTTGAACTTGTTGAAATTCGATCACGTAATAAGAGCCCTCTGGCAGCTAGGATAGACGTCAGAATTGTTATACCAATATTGATTAGAGCAATGGGTCTGTAACTGAGAGGGTTAAGCTTATTGGAATTAGGTTTCAAGATGAGAATTGTTTTTGAGTTCAAATATTTATTAGTGATCCCCTTAGCGATAATGTAGTTATATAGTTTGAGAAGAGGTCTAATAAGTTGATCATTGAGAGTTTGGTAAAATTCACCTATAAAGCCATCTGGTCCTGGCATCTTGTTGGGTTTGAGCTTTTTATAGCTGTCTTTATTTCACTCAGTGTTATTGGATTTGCTAATAGGTCATGCTGTGCGTGGCTTAATTTGGGGAAAGATATCTTATCGAGGAGGCCATTGCAAATGTCCTTGTGAGTTTGATTTTTGGGGTTGTAGATTGCTCCAAAAATATCAGTGAAGGCATTGATGATTTCTGTATAGGGTATTTCCATTGTACTTTAGTTCGGTTATATAGTTTGGACCATCTTTGATGTTTATTAGTTTGTCGATGTTCTGGAGGGGGTTTGTGCCCATTCCGAATATCTATGGAGGAGTCTTAGTACTGCTAAGGATTGATTTTGTTGGTGGAATGAGTATATTTTCTTTTGAATCTCATGTAATTTATTCTCAAGGTCCAAAGTGTATTTGTTTTGGAGTTGTACATCGAGCTTTTTGTACTCATTAGTGAGATCAGTAATATATCTTTGCTCCTTTTTTTGTAAAAGGATGCTTTTTGAATAAGTATCCCTCTGATAACAGCTTTTGCAGCAGCCCATTGAACAACTAAGGGGATAGAGCATGAATGAGATTCTAGCTCAAATTGTTTCAAGTATTGGTTAATTTCTTTAATAACATCATCTTTTTTAAGAATATTAGAGTTTAAGGTCCAAGTGGGACTGCTGCTACGGCCATTAATATATTGAGTTGGGTTAATACTTACAGATACTTTAGAATGATCTGAGATTGATCTCGCCTCAAGGGCAAAGTTTTTAATTTTGTTTGAAAAGACATCCGAAATTAGGAATAAGTCAGTTCTAGATCAAACTTTATGAGATGCTGAGAAAAAGGTGTATTTGTTTGCCTCTTTATCATGATCGAATACTAGAAATGGGTCAATTAAGTTAAAATTATTTATCAGGTCCTGAAGAGATGCCATTAGGTAAGGGTGGTTGCTTCCTGATTTTGTTTGAACTGTCATTCATAAGTGTGTTCCAGTCTCCTCCTGTAATAAAGAAGTGGTTAGAATATTGTGATAATAGATTATGAATTTCATATATAAATAAATGCTGGTTTGTACAAGGACTATATATATTAAGAAAGAGTATAGGGCAGTTAAATTGGGGGTAAGCACAGGAAAATAAACACCAATGTCCATTAGGGTCTGATTTAGTAGTTAAAACTTCCCTTGGGAAGGATTTTTTAATTAAGATGGCAGTACCCTTCGATGAAAGACTATTTGCAGCTGAAATAATGTGACTGATCCAGACTCTTTTTCTTTCCTTATCCCATTGGTCATTCGTCAGGTGCATCTCTTGTAAGAATAAGATGTTAGAATTGTCCTGGTAGATTAGGTGCATGATCAGTTTCTTTTTTTTATTTTCCTGGAGAACATTGATATTCCAAGAGTTTACTTTAATCATTATGTTTTAAGAATTGGGAGTACCGTGTTGTATAAATAGTTTTAAGGAAAGAAAATAATTTGTGTAAACTTGTTGCATTGTAAGATAGTGCTAGTTGATGACCCTTGATTACAAAATGTAGTATGAATGGAATGGCATCCAAGTAACCTACTGCAGACCTAGCGCCTAACCACAAAACTCCCTGTAATGTTCTTATTGAGTATACAAACAAAATTATAATACTACTAGCTAGACAATTTTTTGTATATATAATAGCATTATGAGGTAGCAGGGAGCAATACAAACAAAACCCTATACTCCAAGTGTCGTCAAGCATTGGACAACCAACACCACCGCCGCTCTGTGAACTAATTATTAACTTTGAATTTAAAATAATACCAAAAGTGCCATATCTCTGAATACATTAGAGATTTACATACATTATCATAAAACAGATTGCTCCTTCAAAGAAATATTGTTAACTTATGTAGAAGTTAAAATTAATTAACTTAGGCTTGGGATACAAGCAAAGATGGTCCTTGTTTACCCCTGGAACTTGATCGGGTTGTACCAGAAAATACTATTTGCTTTTTGTCTGTAACACATATGCAAGAATTAAGCAGTATGCAGTTAACTTGTTTTTTTTATATTAGCCTCATTGCTTCCATCCTTAAGGTGCATCCTGTCTAACTTTTAACACTAACCATCAATGCTGTAAGATCTGCTATGGACTGACCTTCCTCTTGCAAAAGAAACACCATGGAATAGAAGATGTTAAGTTGTCTATCTCGCCTTCATTCTCGGCCATCTTCAAAAGCTCGAGAGCTACTTACTGGCTGGAGGCCCCCCTATATCCCATGATGCCTGGCGCTAGATACCCAGATCTCATTTGCCGCTTCTGCTGCGAGGTTGCTTTTACTGGCTCAGGTCATATTTTTAAATTTTATTGTTAGTATATAAAAAAAAATGTATATTATAGTTGGTGTTTAGAATAGTTAGTGTACTTACAGTAGTTGTAGTTATCTATTTGTATTTAGTCTCCTTCCCTTGAAAACTCGTTTTCTTGTTAGAGAGTTTTCCCCTCCCCCGTTTCTTTTCTTAAAGGTAGCCGTTTTTAGTTAGAGGCTAATCCTTGTTTTCAATTTTTATGTAGTAGTCTCTTTATTAGAAATTGTGGTAGATTAGTAGGTCTATTTACTTTTTCTTGGATAATAGAGTGTGTGTGCTGTTAGGGTGTGGTAACTTTTGTTGAGTGCGTGTGTTTTTATTAGTTACCTACTTCCCTTTTGTTACTTTTTCTCTGTAATTGATATTTCCTTTTTACAGGAATGTCTAAAGATACGAAAGTATCTGGATTCAAGAAATGTGACTCATGCTGTCAGAAGATGTCATTGACAGATGGTCACACTTCTTGTGTCTACTGTTTGGGCGCCCTACACCTGCAGGACACTTGTTCGATGTGTCATGCCTTTAGTCCAAGAGTCCTGCAGGAGCATAGGAATAAGCTAATCCTTAGGGGTTTGCTCAAAACTGAAGGGTCACCGGCTAAGGCGCAGTCAGTGAAACCCTCTAAGCCAACGAAGCCGCCGGCTCCCAGTTAGGAGCCGTCGTCTGTGTGGCGTCTGCTTCAACTTCATTTCTGACTGGAACCAAAGTACCTATCTCCCAGGCAACTTCGGTTCCGACTGGAACCGAAGTACCTATCTCCCAGTCGGCCCCGACTCTGGTGTCGGAACCATCAGGGAGTCGACAACGCTCAAGATCTCCATCCCTAGAGACGATACACTCGGCTCCGGGGTCACCTCTGTTACAGTCGGAGCAAAGTCACCGATCCCACTCTTCTCGGTCTTCTAGACTATCTGACCATGATTTGGAGAGAGTGGTGAGCAGGCTTCTAAAATCGCAGGCCCTGGCTAAAATGTTATCCAGCCCCCCTCATCAGGGTTTGGCTCCACCTGTCTCTGCAGTAGTTCCTCCTTCGACTCATCCCTTGAGTTCAGAGCCAGAGCTTGCTGGGGCTTGGATCGTGGAACCGTCTGCGCCGATACCTACCCTTTCTGTTCCGTTGTCAGCTCTGATCTCCTCCATGTTGCCGTCCTTGGAGGGATCTGGGCGCCGGGACTCCCTCGTCGGCTCCGAGGGTGCGAGTGGCATCGGACCCTTGTCTGACTCCCTCTCGGAGCTTCAGCGCAGGTGAGTTCGGCTCCTACATCAGCCTCGGAGCCGTCTCTTTCGGTGCTGGGAAGGATCCCGGTCTCTTCGGAGCCGGAGCCTTCTCCGATATCGGGAAGGGGCACCTTCGAGATCATGAGTTGTGTGCTGGCCTCTGAGTCAGCCCCACGGTCAGCCTCATCGGCTCCTCCCCCCATGGTGCCTGCGTCTGCCTCTCCTCCAGACCCCAAGTGTGGGGAACAAGCGCTCCAGGGCACCCCATTGGGTGTATCTTCCTCTTCCGAGGTCTCCCCTGATCATTCAGAGGAGCCCCCTCGAAAGAGGAAATGCAAGAGGAAGCATGTTGACTCCCCTGAATCTGTCACTTCAGATACCGACTTAGAGGATTCGGAAGGGTCCCCGAGATCCCCCTCTGAGGACGTCTCTTTCTCAGACATCCTTGAGATACTTAGGCAGAGGGGGAACTGGACTACCCTTAACCCTTCTGAGGATGAGTTGGTATTCCATGACGTGTTTGGTTCCTGACCCTCCACCTCCTGGGTGTCTCCGCATTTCGATCCACTGATGTCTGTGGTGGCTCGGAAGGCGTGGTCATCCCCAGACACAGTGGAACCAACTCCACGAAGACCCACAAAATTTATTACTGCACCACAAGACAAGCAATTTCTGATGAAGGGTGTTCCCGTTGATGCCATGGTGGTAGCAGCGGCCACAAAAAAGGAGTTGGCTGAAACTTCTTCGTCTGTCCATCCCCCTAATAAGGAATCTAGGACGATGGACAGATATGGGAAGCGGATGTTTTCCTCAGCGACTTTCTCCATGAGGTCGCTGAACTACTTGTGCCACTTTACCCACCTTCAAAGGGATCTCCTTAAAGAGCTAGGAGATACCCTTCAAGGTCCATCAGCTGCGGGGGCCCAGGCTAAGGTTGCCTCCCAGCTGACGACTCTTAATTCGGTAGTAAACGCCTCCATGTGGCTCATCTTTTATGCAACTGATGGTGCGAGTAGGGCTGCAGGTGCAGGCGTAGTCTTGAGGAGGCATGCTTGGATGTGGTTATGTAACTTTGCGGAACCCTTCAGGGCATCTTTCACCAACATCCCCTTTGATGCTTCTGCTCTTTTTGGACCACAGTTGAAGGATACCCTTACCAGGTGTGAGCAGGAAGGCAAGACTCTCTCTGCTGTGGGAGTCAGTTTTTTCACTCCAAGACCGTATCCCAGGGGTCAGAAGAGTGGGAAGATGTGGTTCCGGAAACCCCAGGGAGCCGTGCCTGACACGCGTGGAGAGTTCCCCTCCAGGGGCAGAGGAGGGAACAACAATAGACGCCGCCCTCGGGGCAGAGGGGGTCTGCAAAATCAGGGCCAAAGAGAATGTTTCTCTGACAAGCCCTTCCAGCATCCCTGAGGTGCTGCCCGGCTGTCCACCTTCGGAGGCAGTCGGGGGAAGATTATCGCTGTACCCAAAAGCCTGGCAAAATATAACACAAGACAAATGGGTACTGTCTATCATATCCGAAGGCTACAAAATCCCCTTCTTTTGCACTCCCTACATTCCCAGCAAATCCCTTCGAGATGTTCCACCCAATCTAAGGGATCAAGCAGTTCAAGAAATTTCAAAGCTGCTAAGAAAATGAGCCATCCAGCCAGTCCCAGCAGACCAGCAAGGATCCAGAATTTACTCAAGGTTCTTTTTGGTACCAAAAAAGACAGGGGGACTGGAGACCCATTCTGGATTTCAGCAGACTAAACTGGCCTGTTCAAAGAACGACTTTCCGGATGGTCACACCACAGTCCATTTTACCCTTTATGGGTCAGGACAATTGGATGTGCTCAATAGATCTTCAGGACTCGTACTACCATATCAAAATGGACAGACGCTCCAGAAGATTCCTCCACTTCCGGCTGGGAGCCAGTCATTATCAGTTCAGAGCTCTGCCCTTTGGTCTCACCACAGCCCCCAGGGTGTTCACCAAATGTTTGGCAGTAGTTACCGCTCACCTGAGACAGGTAGGATTCCAGGTGTTTCCATATTTAGATGACTGGCTCCTTACTGCAACCACCAGGCATCACCTGCTGCGAGCCAGAGACTGCACCATCCAAACTTGCTCCAAACTAGGCATCACAATAAATTTCGAAAAGTCTGCATTGTAGCCTTGTCAGTCTATTACCTTTATAGGCGCAAACTTAAATACAAAGGACATGTCAGTGAGACTTCCATTAGTCAGCGTGCTAGACATTCGCCGACATGTGCAGGTCTTATTAGAATGCAAAAATATTCAGGCCAGATTCGTCCTAAAGATCTTGGGTCTCATGGCAGCGGCTATCATACTAGTCCCCCTTGCTCGTTTTCTTCAGTGGATGCTGTTCACCCAATGGTCTTTCCAGCAGCTTCCAATGTATCACAAGATAATGATCACACAGACATGCAAAAACCAACTTGCTTGGTGGATGGTTTCCCCATCAGTACCCCAGGGTAGACCATTTGCTCTTCCTCCTCCAGTGGCTACAGTGACCACGGATGCCTCCCTGATCGGGTGGGGGCATTTTCAGGGCAAAACAGTCCAAGGCACCTGGCAGCCTCACGAGTACCATCTGCATATCAATATCTTTGAGATGAGGGCCGTGCTTTTGGCGTTGCAAACTCTTCACAACTCTCTTCCCAATGGGACCATTGCAATTCAAACAGACAATATGTCGGTAGTGTGGTACATCAATAAGCAGGGTGGAACCAGGTCCTACCCCCCTATGTCGAGAAGCACTCAGACTCTGGCAATGGGCGATCTCTTCCTAACGGTTTCTGTTAGCAGCGCACATTCCTGGGAAGTCCAGCGTTAGAGCGGACAGGCTGAGCAGAGCAATTCTCATGCCTCACGAGTGGTCTCTCAATCAGACAGCGGCGGACCAAATCTTCCGCAAATGGGGTCAGCCTTGCTGCAACCTTTTTGCCACCCCCTTCAACAGCAAGTGCAACAATTTCTTCTCTCTCCTCCCTCTTCCCGGGCACTCCCCCAGAGACGCTGTAGTTCACGATTGGCCTCAGGGACTTCTTTATGCATTCCCTCTGTTCCCCCTGATTCCCAAATTAATACAGAAAGCTACCACATTGGGATGCAAGATGATCCTCATTGCCCCTTACTGGCCTCGACAAATTTGGTTCCCGTTCCTGCATCATTACCTTCTGGAACAGCCCTGGACCCTGGACCCAGTTCCAGACCTCCTGATCCATCAGTCGGGCGGGCTGCACCAATCCCTTCAATCTCTCCAGCTCACTGCTTGGTTGCTCCACTTCTGACCTTAGCCAGGCTTCCGAACATCTCCCACTTGGTGCGTGAAATCATCTTATCATCGCACAAGTCTACTACTAGAAAGACTTATGCTAGTAAGTGGAAACGTTTCTCTTTCTGGGCAGAGGCTAGGAATATAGATCGCTTTTCAGCCCCTGTGCACCATATTTTGGATTTTTTAGTGGAACATTTTCGTGCTGGATCGTCTTCTGCCATGATTAGAGTTCAGTTAGCTGCAATTTCAAACTTTCATACAGGTCTATTGGATACTAGTATCATGTCCCATAAGCTTTGTAAAGCTTTTCTCAAAGGGACTACTTTACTCAGGCCCCCAGTGAGAAATCCCCTGCCTCCGTGGGATCTAAATTTGATTTTAGCTTCCCTGATACTGCCCCCCTTTGAACCTGTAGCTTCTTGTTCTTTGAAGTTTCTTTCTTGGAAAACCCTTCTTCTGGTTGCAATTACTTCAGCCAGAAGAGTTTCTGAACTTCAGGCTCTTGGTGTTTGCCCTCCTTATCTAGTTTTCCACAATGACAGAGTTTCTCTTAGGACTAATCCTTCCTTCCTTCCAAAGGTTTCTTCTGACAATAATTTGAATCAGTCTATTGATCTGCCTGTGTTTTTCCAAATTATTCCGACAAGGCGGAGTACAAATTGCATCAGTTGGATGTTCATAGACAGTTACGCTTTTACTTGCATAGAACTAAGCAAATCAGAAAATCAGACCAGCTGTTCCTGTCCTATGCTGAGGGTAAACAAGGTCTACCTGTGTCGAAAGTAACCTTATCTAGGTGGTTGACATCTATTATAACATTTATATATCAGCTACGGAATAAAGAGCTTCCTGCTAAACCAAAAGGTCACTCCACTAGAGCTCTAGCTACTTCAGTGACTTTTCAAGCAAGATTGCCAATGGAAACTATTTGTGCGGCAGCTACATGGGCCAATCCTCATTCCTTTATTTCACATTATAAGCCGGACGTGGCCTCCAGGAGCAGAGCTGATTTTGGTTCCACTGTTCTGAAGAGTCTGTTCCGATGAGCCACCCAGGACTGAGGTGCTAGGGATGCTGTCCCAACCAGCAAGAATGAAGGCGAGATAGACAACTTAACTTTAAGAAGTTATGTACCTACCATAACGTTCTATGTTAGTTGTCTTCTTCTCGCCTTCTTTCTTGCGTCCCACCCTCCATCCCCCTATCCTAGTAGACTGAGAAGAGTTCCTTATGTTTTTATCACTGGCTGAGTCTTCTCTGGCTATTCCTTCTGACTAGTAGTCTCTCCAGTAGGATTATGCATTCTAGGACAGGATTCCGGTATTATTATTGTTATTATGTCTGCAGTTAGACTTACCAAATGAGATCTCGGTATCTAACGCCAGGCATCATGGGATATAGCGGGGCCTCGAGCCAGTAAGTAGCTCTCGAGCTTTTGAAGATGGCCGAGAGGAGCCGATCCCAACCAGCAAGAAAGAAGGCAACTAACATGGAACATTATGGTAGGTACATAACTTCTTATTAAGGGCAAATCGTTAGTCAGTAAATATATTATGTTATGTAGTCCTATCTCGCCTCCATTATTACGTGTGGGTTCAGAGACGATCCTCGGCTCCGACTCAACCGCTTAGAAATCCTGAAAACTTCTGATTGGCTCGTGGCTAGTAGGTATCCCATGATGCTTGTGCACATTCCCCAGATCTCGTTTGCTGCGTCTTCAGTCGGAAGCTTCTTTTGGTTGGCCATGGCTAAGTGATTTAGTTCTTTATTATTACTACTTGTTAGGAGTTTTTAGCTTCGTGTGAAGTGCTTTTCTTATTGCTGATAGCCTTATTGTGATACCAATTTGTGTCATATTAACCGAACTTGACTTTTTACTGCTATAAATTCTTGGGCCTGTTGGCCTTTTGTGTGTGATTCAAATGAGTGTGTGCTGTAGACTAAACTGTTTTACTTAGAGGTAGTAGTCTGTTCCCTTTTCCTTTACACTAGGTTCGTTTAAGTTAGAGAACCTAGTAAAACCTCCCTTTGTTGTCTGTTGTGAGAGTTAGGGCTAGATCTGTTTAAGTTACGAGGATCTAGTTTCTCTCTTGTTGAGTGAGTGTGTTGGTTGTTTCTTTCAATCGCCTATATTGAGACTGCCATTATGTCTAAAGAACATAAAGAGCATAAACAGTCAGGATTTAAACTCTCAAAAAATGTCCATCACTGATGGACATAGCGTCTGTGTGTACTGTTTAGGAGCCATACATCTTCAAGAGACTTGTCTCTTTTGCCATTCTTTTAGTTCTAGAGTGCTCCAGGAATGGAAGAATAAGCTGATTCTAAAAGGCATGTTAAAACCTTCCTTCGAGGAAGACCTAGCCAGTTCGTCCTCCTCTGCTAGGTCGCAGTCTTCTAGTAAAGATAAGGGCAAGACCTCAAAAAGGCCTTCTCCAGCCTCAACTTCTGTCTCTGAACCTCCACAGAAGTTACCTAAATCGGAGATGGCCTCTGTCTCTTTGGCTCCACTGTCTTCAGAGCAGATCGAGATTCTGGACACAGACATTGCAGTATCGGCACCAAGTGCTTCGGTGCCGATCACTAGCAGTCCTCTTCAGAGCCAGTCTATAGACATTCCACCTGTCTCCCCTACTTTAAAATTGCCTATATTGCAGAGAGTGAGGTCTCCCACACTGTCCTCCAGATCCTCCAGGAGCTTTTCTAAAGAAGACATCGACACTTCGAACCGAACCTCTTTGGTGCCGAGACTTCCTCTTGGTGCATCGGTCCGAGTGAGCTCAGACCCTACATCGTTCTCGGGGCCAATTCCTTTGAAGCCATCGGCACCTACGCTCTCCTTGGAGCCGGGGCGTCATTTGGAGCCGGAGGAATCAGTCTTCGTGAAGATGAGGAGCATGTTGGATAGTTCATCCGTATCATGTAGGAGTACTGATGTTATACTCCCTCAAATGCCGACTACGGTCTCAGCATCCTCTCTCACCCGGGATGGTAGAGACTCACAGCCTCAGGACCCCCATTTGGGTGGTCCACGATCTTCCGAGACCTCCCCAGAAGACCCTGCTGAGGAGCCCCCTCGGAAGAGATCATGTAAGAGGAAGCATGTAAAATCCCCTGATGAGTCTGTCACATCTGACACTGACCTCGATGAGTCGGAGGGGTCCCCTAAGTCATCCTCTGAAGATGTCTCCTTTGCAGACATTTTGGAGATCCTCAGGCAGCGAGGTGGCTGGCCCACCATTACCCCTTCCGATGAGGAGTCAGTGTACCTGAAGGCTTTTGGGTCTCAACCCTCAGCTTCATGGGTGTCTCCTCCATTTGATGAATTACTGGATCTTGTGAGTCAGAAAGCATGGCAGACTCCTGATGCCATGGAACCAGTCCCAAGGAGGCTGAATAAATTTCTCTCCGCCCCAAAAGACAAAGAGTTTTTATCCAAGGGTTTACCTGTTGATGCCATGGTGGTGGCGGTGGCCACTAAGAAGGAGCTAGAAGAGACTTCTTTTTCTATTCATCCACCTAATAAGGAATCCCAAACAATGGATAGGTACGGGAAGCGTATCTTCTCTTCAGCAGCTTTTACACTCCGATCGCTGAACTATCTATCACATTTTATGAGACTTCAGAGACATCTCCTAAAGGAGTTAGGCGATACTCTTCAGGGTACCTCTATTGAGGCAGTCCCATCTACAGTGTCAACTCAGTTGGCTACCCTCACATCTATTGTTAACTCCATGCGGCTGATTTCATACGCAGCTGATGGTGCGAGTAGGGCAGCGGGTTCAGGAGTCTCATTAAGGAGACATTGCTGGATGTGTCTATGCAATTTTGCTGAGCCTTTCAAGTCTACATTCACCAATGCTCCCATGGACGGATCCTCTCTTTTTGGACCCAAGGTGAAAGATACCCTCACCAGGTGTGAGCAGGAAGGAAAGGCTCTCTCTGCCATGGGAGTCCGTTTTACCGTTCCTTCTAGACCTTACCCTAAAGGTCAGAAGAGCGGCAAAATGTGGTTCAAGAAATCACAGAGACCTTTCCAGGACACACAAGGTGATTCCTCCTTCAGAGGCAGGGGAGGAGGAAATAATGGTAGACGTCGCCCTAGAGGCAGGGGAGGCCCACAAAATCAGGGAAGTCGCGATTCTTTTCGTGACCGTCCCTATCAGTGTTCCTGATGTGGAACTCGACTGTGCGTCTCTGGAGCCAGTCAGGGGTTGCCTGTCCTTGTACCCAGAAGCCTGGCTAAATCTCACTTGAGACAAGTGGGTACAAGACATTATCACCAGAGGTTACTCTATACCCTTTTCCCACCCTCCACGCCCTCCCAAAAGGATCCCAGATGTACCACCCAATCACAGGGATCAAATGGCTATAGAGATAGAAAAGCTGCTGTTAAAAAGAGCCATCCAAAAGGTCCCAGCAGACCAGACAGGATTCGGAACATACTCCAGGTTCTTTTTAGTTCCAAAAAGAACAGGGGACTGGAGACCCATCCTAGACCTCAGCAGGTTGAATGAGCATGTAAAGAAGTCCAAGTTCTGAATGGTCACTCTACAATCCATACTCCCTTTGTTAGGGAGAGATAGCTGGATGTGCTCAATAGATCTCCAGGATGCCTACTGCCACATAATGATGGACAAAGCATGAAGGAGCTACCTACGCTTCCGGCTGGGAGCCAATCATTACCAGTTTCAGGCGCTGCCCTTTGGTCTCACCACAGCCCCCCCTGGGTGTTCACCAAGTGCATGGCAGTAGTCACAGCTCATTTGTGGTGTCAGGGAATCCAAGTCTTTCCATACCTGGATGATTGGCTCCTGACCGCCACCACCAGGCATTGCCTAGTTCAATTGAGAGATTCCACAATCAAGCTCTGTTCCCAGTTGGGAATCTCGATAAACTGGGAAAAATCCTCTATTTTGCCCACTCAGTCTATAACTTTTATAGGAGCAAACATAGACACGGTCGATATGACAGCCAGACTACCTACAGACAGAATACAGAATCTTGTGCAACAAATTTACAGGATACTTTCCCTTCGAAGAGTCAAAGCGAAGGTGGTGTTGCAGCTTCTCAGAACTATGGCGTCAACCATAACCTTGGTACTTTTAGCAAGACTACATATGAGAATACTCCAATGGCTCCTGTCATCCCAGTGGTCGTTTCAGCAGTTGCCTCTACATCATCAGCTTCTGATTACAGATTCTTGCAAAAAGGACCTACGCTGGTGGATTCAACCAGGTCATCTTACCCCAGGGACTCCCTTTGTACCGCACCAACCCATTGCCACTGTGACCATGGATGCCTCTCAGATAGGGTGGGGGGGGGGTCATTATCTTGGCAGGACTGTCCAAGGCACATGGCAAGAGCAGGAGGCCCATCTGCATATCAATGTCCTAGAGATGAGAGCGGTGCTTCTAGTGTTGCAAGCACTTCACGACTTTCTCCCACTAGGGATGATAGCTATCCAGACCGACAACATGTTGGTAGTCTGGTATCTAAACAAACAAGGGGGGACCAGATCATACCCCTTATGTCGAGAGGCCCTGCAAGTTTGGAAATGGGCGATTTCTTCCCAATGCTTTCTCATTGCAACGCACATCCCGGGGACTTCCAACGTGATAGTGGACAAGCTAAGCCGGGCAATATTGTTACCTCACGAATGGTCCTTGAACCAGAAAATAGCCAGTATGATCTTCCACAAGTGGGGACAACCCTGCTGCGACCTCTTTGCCAGTCCCATCAACACCAAATGCAGCACCTTTTTTATTCTCATCCCCCCTCCGGGAGCGTCTCCAAGAGATGCACTAGTCCACGATTGGCCCCCGGGACTCCTTTATGCTTTTCCTCCTTTTCCACTCATCTCCAAGGTCATACAGAAAGCAATGCTGTTGGGAAGCAAGATGATCCTCATCACTCCTTACTGGCCTCATCAGATTTGGTTCCCTTTTCTCGGGCCTCACCTGTTAGACTACCCATGGACTCTGGACCCATTGCCAGACCTCCTGACACACATGTCAGGTTCTCTTCACCCCAGTCTCCACAATCTCAAATTGACAGCATGGCTGCTCCAGTTCCGTCACTAGTCAGGCTTCATGATTTGTCTCCAGCTGTAACTCATATTATTACTTCTTCTCACAAGCCTTCGACCAGTAAATTCTATCATAGTAAATGAAAGAGATTTTCTATATGGGCACACAATAGGGAAGCTGATTCATTTACAACTCCCATTACTATTGTTTTAGAGTTTCTTTCAGAACTCTTTCACCAAGGTTCAGCGGCTGCTACACTCTGAGTTCAACTAGCTGCAATATCTAATTTTCATGTGGGGATTAATGATTCCAGTCTTATGTCTCACAAACTGTGCAAATCCTTTCTTAAGGGTTCCATGATGTTAAGACCTCCAGTGCAAAACCCCGTTCCTCCTTGGGACCTGAATCTAGTTCTGTCTAGACTTACTCTGCCACCCTTTGAACCAGCCCATAGTTGTCAGTTGAAATTTCCGTCTTGGAAGACTCTTTTTCTTGTAGCAATAACCTCAGCCAGGTGAGTTTCTGAATTACAGGCTCTGTCTGTTAAACCTCCATATTTAATTTTTCACAAAGATAGGGTCTCTCTCTGGACCAACCCTTCTTTTATTCCTAAAGTCTGTTCTCGATTTCACTTAAACCAAACAATTGAATTGCCAGTGTTCTTCCCTAATCACTCCAATAAAGCAGAGTATACATTCCACCAATTGGATGTGCACAGGCAACTACATTTCTATATCCACCGGACCAAAGAATTTAAAAAATCAGAACAGCTGTTTATTTCCTTTGCTGAGGTGAGAATGGGCTTGCCAGTTTCCAAGGTTACACTTTCGAACTGGATCTCTAGTTGTATTTCCTTTATTCACAGTTCTGTATGAAAGGAGTTACTCTTTAAAGTCAAAGCGCATTTCACCAGGTCCTTCTCTACTTCTGTTGCTTTCCAAGCCAGGACACCTATTGATAATATATGTGCAGCAACAACATGGGCTACCCCTCATACCTTCATTTCCCATTATAAATTGGATTTAACTTCCAGGGGTAGAGCTTTGTTTGGTTCCCCGGTACTCAGGAGTATCTTCCAGTGAGCCACCCATTCAAGATGCTAGGGACGCTGTCCCACACGTAATAATGTTCGGCGAGATAGGACTACATAACATAAAGAAGTTATGTACTCACCATAATGTTCCATGTATGTAGTCCATCTCGCCGAACATTATTACGAACCCACCCACCAGCCCCCTTCCTTGAGGATCTGGATACAGTTTTTCCTTTTCTACAGTGGTTTTTACCACAAAGGCGCTTTTTTATTACAGTTTATTCTTCCGGACCTTTGTCCTTTCTCCTGTCTTATCCTGATAGACTAGTAGCAAACAAGATCTGGGGAATGTGCGCATGCATCATGGAATACCTATTAGCCACGAGCCAATCAGAAGTTTTCAGGCTTTCTAAGCGGCCGAGTCAGAGCCGAGGATCGGCTCCGAACCCACACGTAATAATGTTCGGCGAGATGGACTACATACACGGAACGTTATGGTGAGTACATAACTTCTTTATACTTAATCTAGAGAAGAAATACTTAACAGAGGAGGAACATATAAAAGATTTGCATCTCCTAAGCTTGAGCATAAACAGTATGTTTAAAGATCAAAACATTAAAGCATAAGTAGTGCGTTAAATTTAACCTTTCTGAGTTATATGCAAAAGAATATACTATCATCAAACTATCTTTAGTGCAGCAGATACTGAGGCCCTGCACAAGTAAATAACTGCCTGAATGTAAGGCTGCAAGTGATTTAAGCACCCGCTGTAAAACAGAACTTTAGTTCCTTGCCCTAGATGCATACCTATATAATGGGTGCTCACTTCTATTTTCATATACTTATACAATTTCAATAGACTCATTTGAAAGTAACTCTTGTTAATGCGGGCATTTGGAAGTAGATGACAAGATATAGGTGTATGTGGGTAAGGGGGTACTTAGTGGAATACATCCTGGCATAGTTCAGAAGTAGCAGCTGCAGTATATTATTAAGAACATTTTTTTAACATCTACTGATCCCTCTGTCCTGCCTGTAGCCCTGAACATTTCACTAATGTAGGAAATAACATAGGAAAGAATCAATATAATGGGGGGGGTACGCAAACACTTGTATTGTACACATGCAAAAGTGATTATTTATACAATCTGAAGTAAAGGTTATATAAAATACTTTTAATACCATTGTTCTGCAGCAGCTGGAGGACACAGGATGCCTTTTAGCAACAGAAATCAGTTATTTTAGTCCATGATAGCCTATTTTCTACTGAATCAACGACTGCTGCACTCCCAGTAACACACTGCTTCATTTTCGGCGACCTTGCGATGTCATCAACTAAGTTCCCATTGCATTGTGGGTAATGTAATGTTGAAATGGCTCTGAAAGCCTAGGAAAGTCTTGAACTGCTAAGATAAGGCCCAGGAAAGCCACAGGGAACCCCCCATGACCAGATGCTGTAGGCCCAAACACCATTTCAACATCCAAATGAAGAAAAACGGAAAAACTACCACGCCAAGATTTTAAAAGCAGCAGAGACTTCCAGATACACTAGATGTAAGTCGTTTTTGGATTAGAGATGATTCTGGACCAAAAGGAAACATTTAATTGTTTAATGCAGTTATGGAAGTATTTCAGATATTGCAGGAAAATGCACTATGTTTAGATTTGTAATGCCATTCAGAGAAATATATATATTTTACATGCAGATTGACATTCATTTTAATCCTTTGTAATGATCCTGGTTGTTACATATTGGTAGCAGGTATTTTTTTCCATATTTGTGAGAGCATTACTTAAAATCATTAGATTTGAGCAAATTAAATCCCTTCATGTAACAGACCAAATTCAAACTCAAAATAAACTTTATTGTCATTTAGAACTACACACATGTAGCCTAAACAAAACTTATTGCATCAGGTCAATTCTTGAGATTGCAAAGGAAAGTGAAACAACACATACAAGTACAAGAATAAACATAACTAACAAATACAATACTACTACAAATGCACTCAAGAAAAGAGCAGAGACATTTACCAACACTCATATACAAAAAGAATACCTTCTCCTGAGTTAAATTAACTACCCTATTTAAAGTAATACAAAACATACTATAGCTTGAACGATGCCTAAATTATTTGCCCAATATTTCACTTGAGTGGGTTAAATAATACTCACTATGGATATAATAAATAACTGTTGCACTTATTTGGAATATATGTAAGTATATATATTGCACAAATAAATAAAAGTTGACTTATTGTGTGTCCAGACCTCTGGGCTTAGTGCCCGAGTTCAGAAGTCTAATCACTGTAGGGTGGAAACTGTTACTGAATCTTGTAGTCCTGCAGCAGATGCTGTGATATCTCCTGCCCTGTGCCAGATTCTTAAACAGTCCATGCACAGGATGCATGGTGTTGTGTATTATTTTGGTGGCCTTTCAGATGCTTCTGGCAGAGTAAAGTTGTATTGATGGAACATTGGAATATGTTACCTTCTCTGCAAATTACAGATAGTCACAGTGCAGTCCAGTCTACCTTTGCTGAGGAAGGATTACTGGATGTGCTCAACAGACCTCAAGGACACCTACCATCATATCAAGATAGAGAGATGCGCCAGGAGGTTTCTGCACTTTTGGCTGGGGGCCAGTCATTACCATTTCAGAGCCCTGCCATTCAGTCTCAACACCTTCCCCCGGATATTCACCAAGTGCATGATAGTGGTTGCAGCCTGGCACCATCTGCTGGGATTTCAGGTCTTTCCATACCTGGATGATTGGTTTCTCACTTCCCCATGACAGCGTCTCTGATCACGGCCAGGGATTTTCAGTTGTGTGGCTATTTAGGGATAACTGTTAAATGTTAAGTTGTCCAATCTCGCCTTTGTTCTTGCTGGATGGGTTTGGAGCCGATCCTCGGCTCTGACTCTGACTCTGCCACTTTCTGTAGCTCGAGAGCTCTTTACTTGCTCGAGGCTACCCCTTATCCCAGAATGCCCAGCGTCAGCTATCCAGATCTCGTTTGCCGCTTTAGCTGCGAGGTTGCGTCAATACTGGCTCAGGCTTAGTATAACTTTTTTCTCTATTTAAAGTCAAATATTTTACCTGAAAAATTGATATCTTTTTTTGTCTGTTATACTAGTAGGTGGAGATTTACGTATTGAGCTAAGGCAGCCAGCAGCCTCTTCCCCCCCCCCCATTCTATACATAAATCACTCTCTCTCCCATCCTCTTTAGAATCCCTCCTTTTGCACTAAGCACCCACCTTTCCCCTGATGTCTCCATCTGACTCCTTCCTACATCTGCCTGCTTTTTAAGGCCTGTCCACTAGGTGGCACCCTTTACCCAGCCTCACTCCCTACTCATCCCTTCTCATCCTCTCTATTACCTAGCTTCTTACCCAATTTCTCCTTTTATACCTGCACTTGCTATCCTATTCTCCCACCTCACTTTGTTCTACTTGTTGTCTACTACTACCTTTCCTAGGAACACATCCCTCTGGCTTTTATCACATCTGGCTTTGAAAGCTTACCTTCACATATTTAATCCTGCTGATTGTTTTTCCTCTACAACTGCTCCAGTCTCTGTGTCTACCCGCTCCCTGCCCCCAATTAACACCCGCCCCCAGGGGTCCTACTTATACTATCTAACCACACCTCTTCCCATTACCCCTCTCTCCACTTCCTATTGGCCTTCTTATCTTTCATCTCCTATCCCTAACCACTCCCCTCCTTAATATCCACTCCATCCTATCTTTACTTACTCCCACCTTACATACTTACATCTACACATATATAGAACAAATAGCCAATCCTTATAAATGGCTAATCCAACCAACCCTCTTCTAATTCTACTCTATTTTACTATTTTGCCACTACCACTTCTAACCAGTGCCTGTCTACTCTCGTCATATGAACACCCAATATATCCACGTACTAACTACCCCAACCAACAAACCAGCTCTCAATCCTTACCACACCTACATGACCATGCAAACATAACATTCTCACCTAGCTACCTACATGCAAAGTATCATAGAACACTTCACATTAAATATAATACACTATATCTCAAAAGAGTGGTACCTCTTTACAGAAAATTCCCTAACCCAAGCTATCTAGTACAATTCCTCACAGTAAAGGATGATGATATTCATTCTAACCCTGGCCCAACAACAACCCCTATCTCCCTTCACAACCATAATCAATCTTGCTATTATCCCCTTACCAAGCCTTCAAACTCTCTCCTACTAGCTCATCTTAATATATGTAGTATCAACAACAAAGTGACTCAACTCCATGCTCTCCTAGAAGTATATTCCTTTGATATTATCTGCGTAACAGAAACATGGCTAAAACCTGCCATCAATGATAATGAAATTATCCCACCTGGATATAATATCCTAAGAGTTGACAGAGTAGTTAAGAAAGGTGGTGGGGTTGCTATTCTATTTAAATCTGGCTTGGAATTAACAACTTACAATTGCAATATATCCCTAGACTCTAATACTGAAATTCTCATCTCTAAACTTGAACTTAACAATGCTAAATCAATGCTAAATCAATCTGTATTATCTGTATGTATTTGCCCTCTGGTAATAACATAGCCACCTTGGAAAATATCCTCTGCTGGCTATCCCAACACCTGCCTCAAAGAAACCATAATCCTAGGCGATATAAATTTAGACTGGAATTCCTATAACAGTACTCTTCCTACCACCCACATAAACCTATATGGTTTCTCTCAAACTAATAACTCCCCACCAGAATAAATAAAACCCTCCCCAATGATTTAAGTGACCACTCACTTACCTACATCATCAGACTAAAAGCAAACACCCCTACTCCAATCTCTATCAAACAAATTAGATCCAAAAAGAAATTTAACCCTGACCTGTTCCAAATGGAAATAAGAGCATGCAATCGGGTTCCCTTAAAACAACTTCCATTAGAAGCTGTTAATTTCTTTAATTCTACCTTCCTAGCCATTCTTAATCACCACACTCCATCCAGATCTATTAGAATTAAGGCCAAGTCTGTCCCATGGCTTTCTTATGAAAAAATATATACAAAAAACAAAATGAAACCAAACACAAAATTCTTCTCAGAAATAAACATTGGGCCAAATGGAGAAAGTCTAAAAACCCTGCTGACCAACAAACCTTTAGACAGCTAAGAAATTACACAAAGAAGGCCATACTCTCTGATAAACAAAACTACTACTTACAATATCAACAACCTAACCACAACAACCCACAGAAATTCTGGGCTAGCATTAAGCAGTTACTCCACCCAGGTCAAGCCACTACACCTAACCCTCAAAATACAGATAATACCTTCAATACCTTCTTTACAGATGCTATCCAAAGACCAGCTAGTCAACTATCATATAATACCTTCACATTACCTTCATACTCCTCTACCTCACCTCTCACTTTTCTTTTCAAACTGTCCCAACCACATTTATCCAAACCCTACTGAATAAACTGAAACCGTGCTCCCCTTCTGCAGACCTACTGCCTTCTGAATATCTACAGCTATCATCCAAGGCTGTTGCCTATCCTGTTTCCATACTGATCAACATAAATATTACTGAAGGTTACATCCCCACCTTATGGAACATCTCCCATATTATCCCCCCACATAAAGGTGGACATTCCACTGAGCTATCAAACTATCGCCCCATTGCCCTACTTTTGCCTTTAGCTAAAATTATGGAAAAATGTATCCATAAACAACTGCTCCACCACTTAATAGAAAACAATCTACTTTCTAACTGTCAACATGGTTTCAGACCTTCACACAGTACTACCACTGCCCTCCTTTTCCTTTACTGACTACATTAACAGGAACCAAAACCTGAATAATCTTTCTTCTGCTCTATTTATCGACCTGTCTAAAACATTTGACATGGTAAACCAACAGATTCTCATTAACATACTTAAATCTTTGTTATTAGACCCACTTTCCATAAAATGGTTCCAATCCTACCTTGACAAACGACAGCAAGCAGTACTTTGGCATAACTCCTTATCCACCCAACTATCTGTTTCCTTAGGGGTCCGTACTAGGACCTCTTCTTTTCTCTATATTTATTAATGACCTTCATCTAGCTATCCCACAAGCCACTTGTATACAGTATGCTGACGACTCCACATTATTATGCTCAGCTACATCCTCCCATGACCTTCACTCTCTCACCCAAAAAATATTCAACATAGTTGAACAATGGTTCACTCAGCATTGCCTTCTTTTGAACCCAAAGAAAACCAAACTCCTCCTCTTCACTCCAACTCAAAAGTCTTCTCCTTTACATTTCTCTGTGGCATCTACCAATGGCACAATAATATCTCCAGACTTCACCACCAAACTACTAGGGGTCACCATCGATAATAACCTTAACTTCGACATCCACATCAACAATATTATAAAGACTGTCAACAAAAAAATTGGCACTCTCTATAGGATTAAATGCTTCCTTTCTCCTACTGCTAAAACTACTATCACCCACACTCACTTGATCTCTACTCTCCTTTATGCCTCACCCATTTTTACTAATCTCTCCAAGAATAATCTCAGTAAATTAGAAATGTCCTATAATAACATTGCTAGATTTGCTACAGGCAACCCATTTCGAACCCACCATTGTATAAACTTAAACCAGATAGGATGGTTAGAACTTCAATACCTGATTAAATTTCACCAACTAACCATTGCCCACAACATTCTCTAGAAACCTTCCAGCACTCCAAGTTTAACAAACCTCATTACCCCCTATAAAAATCTGAAGTCCTTACGCTCATCACACAGACTTCTTGTATACACTTCTAAACCTCATAACAGGGCTGGGGATTCTCTCTTCTCTAATACTGTTGGCAAGTCCTGGAATCTTCTTCCTAGTGACCTAACCTCACTCACCTCTTTATCTCTCTTTAAAAACAGACTTAAAATCTACCTCAAATCATACTGGCTATGCCCCTGTGCCAAACCTGACTAGTCCTATACCTATACAAACTCAACTTACCTATCTAGTCCTTACTATCCTCTGTTACATCTTCCATCTGACTATACTTTTCTTATCAACCTTTTTCTACATTATTTATATCCTCTTTACATACCTTTTCTTAAGTAAATCCATTCTATCTTCACTACACATACAACTTCCTTTTCTCTATTTCCTACCTAACCTGTACTATGTCTCCATACACTCTACTCTACCTGATGTTTGTGTATTGTTTGTACTTATACTTTTGAAACATGTCTTTGGAGCTTTTCTCCCCGGGCCTCTACTGAAAATGGACATATATCCATTTAGACTAGCCCGGTCAAGAAATGTAAAATAAAATAAATAGTTTGTAAGTTTCTTTAGTTGTAAACCCATTGTCTCACCCTTTGTTGTGTTTTTGTGCTGTGCTGGCCATCGCCCTTAGTTGCTAGGTCTTCTGTTGTTCCCTGAACTCGTTTAAGTTAGAGAGTCCCCCCCCCCCCTTTAAGGACAGCCGTTTAAGTTAGAGGCTCTCCATTAAGGTCTTTATTAATATAATTTTTAGTTTATTATTGTAGTGTGTATTTTTGTTGTACTTCATAATGTGTAAAGAAGTTAAAACCTCAGGGTTTAAAAAGTGTGACTCATGCTGTCAGAAGATGTCTCTGACAGATGGGCACACTAGTTGTGTTTACTGCTTTGGGGCTGTGCACCTGCAGGACTCTTGCTCTATTTGTCATTCCTTTAGTCCAAGGGTCCTGCAGGGGCAGAAAAACAAGCTAATTCTCCATGGATTGTTAAAACAGGATTCTCCGGCTAAAGCATCTCAGCCAGTGAAATCTTTGAAACCAGTCAAGCCGTCGGCTCCATGTTCGGAACCGATCTGTGGGCTTGACAAACCAAGTGTGTCGATGCCCTCTAGCACCAACAAGACTACTCCTCCGTCGGCTCCAACTGTTACTTCGGAGCCATCTCGGAGCCACAAACGAGGTAGGTCTCCTTCATTGGAGCCGATTCGCTCGGTGCCACTATCACCCTTACTTCAGAGCAAAGCCAGTCATCCCTCATCTTCCCACTCCTCTCGATCCTTGAGGTTATTGGATTAGGATGTAGAGAGAGTGGTCAGTAGATTGCTGAAGTCACAGGCCCTTGCAAAAATGCTTTAGAGCCCACCTCAACAGGCTGTGGCTCCATCCGCTTTGATTTTGATTCCTCCTCCGACTATGCTTAGTTCAGAGCCTGAGTCCATGGACTCTCTGATAGTGGTTCCTTCGGCTCCAATAACATCCTCTTCGGCTCCAATGTTGGCTCCGATTACCTCAGTTCTTCCTCCCATCGAGGTATCTGGGCACCGAAGTTCTCTTGTCGGCTCCGAGGAGGGAAGTGGCATTGGATCCTTGTCCGACCCCGCTCTTCCTCTCGGAGCATCTGCTCAGTTGAGCTCGGCTCCCACATCTGCCTCGGAGCCATCACCCTCGGCACAGAGTGGGATTCCTGTCTCTTCAGAGCCGGAGCCCTCTTTGTGTCGAGACCGTGATGCCTTCGAGGTCATGCAGAGAGTGCTGTCCCCACAGACTGCCCCACCATCAGTCCCATCGGCTCTGTCCCCCTCGGTGCTTGTGACAACCTCTGCTCCTCCTCCAGCCCCAAAGCATAGGGAACATATGCCCCAGGGCACCCGATTGGGTGAACCCTCTTCTTTCGAAACCTCCCCAGAGCATTCTGAGCAGGCTTTCCAGAAGAAAAAGTGCAAGAGGAAGTACGAAGTCTCCCCTGAGTCTGTCACCTCAGATACAGACCTGGATGAAGCAGAGGGGTCCCCAAGGTACCCCTCTGAAGACGTTTCCTTTTCGGACATCCTCGAGATTCTTAGGCAGAGGCGTAGCTGGACTGCTTTAGCCCCCTCCAAGGACGAGTCTGTATACCTGGATGCATTTGGTTCCCGACTTTCCACCTCCTGGGTGTCTCCGCCTTTTGATCCACTCATGTCTGTAGTGTCTTGAAAGGCTTGGTCAGCTCCAGATTCCATGGAACCTGTCCCAAGGAGACCCAATAAATTTATCACAGCTCCCCAAGACAAACAGTTATTGACTAAAGGTGTCCCAGTTGATGCCATGGTGGTAGCAGCAGCCACAAAGAGAGAGTTAGCTGAAACCTCCTCATCTGTCCATCCACCGAATAAAGACTCTCGTATGATGGACAGATATGGGAAGTGAATGTTTTCATCAGCGACCTTCTCCCTTAGGCCTCCAAACTATCTTTCTCATTTTACTATGCTTCAGAGGGATCGCCTAAAAGAGCTTGGAGATACCCTACAAGATCCCACAGCTGAGGGAGCTTCAGCCAAGGTAGCTACCCAGCTGGTGACTCCAAATTCAGTAGTCAACTCCTCCATGAGACTTATTTTATACGCAGCCGATGGAGCGAGCAGAGCTGCAGGAACAGGAGTAGCTCTTTGGAGACATTCTTGGCTGCAGCTGTGTCAGTTTACGGAACCTTTCAGAACGTCCTTCACCAATACCCCGTTTGATGCTCCTCTCTCTTTGGGCCTCAGGTGAAAGACACGCTTACCAGGTACCAGCAGGAAGGCAAGATGCTCTCTGATGTGGGAATCCATTTTTCCACTCCTACCAGACCATACCCAAAGGGTCAAAAGGGTGGAAAGATGTGGTTTCAAAAATCCCAGGGACCCTTGCCAAATGCACGTGGTGAAATTTTCCCCAGGGGCAGAGGGGGAAATAATAACAATGGCAGACACCGCCCTCGTGGCAGAGGGGGTCCGCAAAATCAGGGTGACAGAGATACATTCTCTTCCAAACCCTATCAACATCCCTGAAGGGATGCCCGACTGTTCAACTCTGGAGGCAGTCTGGGGAAGGCTTTCATTGTACCCAATCGCCTGGCAAAATATTACAAAAGACAAATGGGTACTATCCATTATATCCGGAGGTTACAAGATTCCCTTCTGTCAACCCCCTCTTGTTTCAAAAAAATCCATCCCAGATGTTCCACCCAATCTAAGGAATCAGGCAGTCACAGAACTTTCAAGACTGCTAGAAAAAAGAGCCATCCAGGAAGTCCCCGCAAACCAAGTAGAATCCGGAACTTACTCAAGATTTTTTTTTAGTGCCCAAAAAGACAGGGGACTGGAGACCAATTCTGGATCTCAGCAGATTAAACAAATCTGTACAAAAAGAAAAGTTCTGGATGGTAACACTGCAGTCCATTCTCCCCTTTCTGGGTCAGGACAATTGGATGTACTCCATAGATCTTCAGGATGCATACTATCATATAAAAATGGACAGACGGTCCAGGAGATTTCTACGCTTCCGGCTAGGGGCCAGTCATTACCAATTCAGAGCTCTGCCCTTTGGTCTCACCACAGCCCCCAGGGTGTTCACCAAATGCATGGCAGTAGTTACGGCTCACCTGAGGGCGTCTAGGATTCCAGGTGTTTCCTTATCTGGATGACTGGCTCCTCACTGCTACCACCAGGCAACAACTTATAGAGGCACGAGATTACACCATCACATCCTGTGCTCAACTAGGCATTACAATAAACTTAGAAAAATCTGCCTTGTTGCCCTATCAATCTATTACATACATAGGAGCAGAGCTAGACACAAGAAAAATGATTGTAAAATTGCCTCAGTAAAGAGTTTCCATTATCTGACATCAGGTGTCACTTCTCCTGAGGAGCAAAAGAATTCAAGTCAAATATGTTCTTCAAGCACTAGGGTCCATGGCAGCAGCCATCCTTCTAGTTCCCTTAGCACGCTTTCACATGAGAATCCTTCAGTGGCTTCTTTTCACACAATGGTCCTTCCAGGAATTAACCATCCAAAAATAGAGACCAGCACTCAATGGCAGCAGGATAAAATTACATTTATTAAGGCTGTCAAAACAACCTGCTAGTAATGCACAAACCGGTTTCGGCTGTTAAAGCCTTTTTCAATGTGACTTGACAAACAGATTAAATTTCAAAAACCATAATGCATCCTGATTCTTGTTTTATACCCATTCCTTAAAGTGGTATTGCCCATTTACATTTCTTTATCCATAATACTTATACATTTTGTTGTATTGTTGGAATATCATGTTAATGAACATAATAAACATCATAAACATATAAATCTGCCACATTAACATGCTTATTACAACTTGCTGACTTCTATATATATTCTTTTTTGTACTATAAAGCTTGTGTTGTGGGCTTGTATTTGTAGTACACGTTTGAATAGAAAATAAGAGGCCCACATTGATTGCACAAATATTGAAAAATTATTATAACCACTCCAATTATAATACTTGTGAAACATGTTTCACTCTAACCCCAATACAATATTATTTGTAAGTAAGGGGTAAGTCCCCAGTAATATGCATATAATTATTTACTAGAAGCATATTATTGTTTGTCTTATATATTAGGTTTTGAGGGTTATAATGTGGCTCCTAGGTGAATTATAGACCAAAATATTATAAAATTTCTGTTCCCTATGGAAAAGAATACCAATAAATGTATGATTCTTTCTTTGTGCCATAGTTGTTATTGGATGTAGACCTATTTTTCTTATAATATCTATATACATCAAGAGTTATAATATTGAACTGCCTAATGATCTTATTTTGTTCTTAGTATTCTTTTGGGCACCTAAAAACTATCCCTCATGTACATAATATTCGTTAAGTCCTGGTTTGAAAAGAGCCCCAAGGGTGGTGATCCACCTTTGTTCCATATTATTAAGTTTGGTGTGCCAACCCATCTTGAAATTTCTGTGTAATTGTATTTTGTCGATTATAATAAACTTGAATGAAGCTCCTGTGTGTTGTTTAGTGTGTTTATATAAGGCATTGGTTATTCGCCTATTTCTGATGGAACTGAGGTGTTCGCTAATTCTAATTCTAATGGGCCTAGAAGTCTGCCCTACATAAAAAGCTGAACAAGAGCATTGGGCCAAATATATCACCCAATCTGAACTGCAGTTGCCAAAAGTTGTTATCTTGAATATCTTGGGTGTATTTTTACTAGTGAATTCTTTAGTTTTCCAAATATATTGGCATAAACTGCAGTGTCCACAGGGGTAACAACCAACTAAAGCATCCACAAACAATGTGGTTTGATGTTTAATACCTGGAGTATACCTTTTGTAATGTGTGAAATTGGACTGAATTGTGCGTCCTCTACGATAGGAAAAGGAGCAGGTATCAGGAAGAATATCCAAAAGAAATGGATTTGACTGTAATATGTTCCAATGTTTATTGACTATTTGTCTAAACCAATTTGTATTATTACCATACGTTGTGACTAGTCTAATCGGTTGCCTATCCTGCTTGGAACCTTCTGTAGATCTATTATATTGAAGCAGATCTTCTCTACTTTTTGTTCCTATTTGTGCAACTGTTTTATTTAGCTGATTAAGATTATACCCTCTGTCCACAAATCTAGTTGTTAATTCTGCTGTTTGTCTGGAATATTCTGTCGGAGTTGAACAAATCCTTTTCAGGCGCATATATTGTGATTTCCTTCCAGGAATTACCCATTTCTCATATGATGCTAATTACAGAATCTTGCAAAAGACACCTTTCCTGGTGGGTGGTCTCCCCACTAGTAGTGACTCAGGGCAGACCTTTCATGGAATCCTATCCAGTTGCCACAGTGACCACAGACACTTCCCTGATAGGGTGGAGGAACATTATCTAGGGAAGGCAGTCCAAGGCACTTGGCAACCTCACGAGTACCACTTGTACATCAATGTCCTGGAGATGAGAGCGGTGCTCCTAGCATTGCAAGCTCTTCAAGACTCTCTCCCTGCCGAGACTATTGCAATACAGATGGACAACATGTCAACAAACAGGGTGGAACCAGGTCTTACCCCTTGTGCCGAGAGGCCATCAGACTGTGGCAATGGGCAATTTCCTCCCAACGTTTTCTGACAGCAACGCATATCCCTGGAACATCCAACGTATTAGCGGACAGGCTCAGCAGGACTATCCTCATGCCTCACGAGTGGTCTCTGAAACAGGAAATTGTGGATCTTATTTTCCGCAAATGGGGCCAGCCTTGCTGCGATCTCTGCCTCTCCCCCCTCAACAACAAATGCAGCAGCTACTTCTCCCTTGTTCCTCCTCCAGGTCAGACACCCAGGGAAGCTCTAGTCCACGATTGGCCTCAGGGACTCCTTTATGCATTTCCCTCCTTCCCTCTAATTCCAAAAGTCATTCAGAAAGCAAAATCATTGGGTTGCAAGATGATCCTCATTGCCCCCTGTTGGCCTCAACAGATTTGGTTTCCGTTCCTTCACCCCCATCTTTTAGCCCAGCCTTGGATTCTGGACCCAGTACCATACTTCTTGATTCATCTGTCAGGCAGGCTACACCAAAACCTCCAATCTGTCAAGCTCACAGCTTGGTTACTCCACTTGCAGTCTTAGCCAGGCTCCCCAATATTTCCCCAGCAGTGCGTGATGTTATTGTTTCCTCCCATAAGACAACTACAAAGAAAGTTTATGCTAGCAAATGGAAAAGATTCTCTTACTGGGCAGAATCAAGGAATTTAGATCCTTTTACAGCTCCTGTACATGAGATTTTGGATTTCTTAGCAGAACTGTTTCAATCTGGTGCAGCTGCTGCTACCATCAGAGTACAACTAGCTGCCATTTCAAATTTTCACATCGGAGTTTCTAACTCAAGCATAATGTCTCACAAACTCTGCAAGGCCTTCATGAGAGGTACATCTCTACTTAGACCCCCAGTGAAAGTGCCCCTTCCACCTTGGGATCTCATTTGGGTTCTGGACTCCTTGATACTGCCACCCTTTGAACCAGCAGCATCATGTTCGTTGAAATTTCTCTCTTGGTAAACTCTCTTCCTAGTTGCTATTACTTCTGCCAGACGTGTTTCAGAACTTCATGCACTATGTGCTCACCCTCCATACCTAGTTTTTCACCAAGACAGAGTTTCACTGAGAACCAACCTATCTTTTCTACCTAAAGTTTGTTCAGAACACAATTTGAATCAATCCATTGAACTTCCTGTCTTTTTCCCTAATCATTCCAACAAGGCAGAATACAGATTACACCAACTGGATGTGCACAGACAACTGCATTTCTATCTCTTTAGAACTAAAGAGATGAGAAAATCAGATCAGTTGTTCTTTTCATTTGCTAACAACAAACAAGGCCTTCCAGTTTCTAAAGTAACCTTGTCAAAATGGTTATCAGACACCATTGCCCATACCTACCATTTGCGACAAAAAGATCTTTCAGCAAAACCCAAAGGTCATTCATCCAGGTCAGTAGCTACTTTGGTAGCGTTTCAGTCTAGATTGCCCGTAGATTAAATTTGTGCAGCAGCTACTTGGGCAGATCCTCATACATTTATTTCTCATTACAAAGTAGATGTGGTCTCCCGGGGCAGGGCTTCCTTTGGTTCCACAGTTCTAAAGAGTCTGTTCCAATGAGCCACCCAGGATTCAGGTGCTAGGGACGCTGTCCCATCCAGCAAGAATGAGGACGAGATTGGACAACTTAACATAAAGAAATTATGTACCTAGCATAATGTTCCATGTTAGTTGTCCTTCATCTTGCCTTCCTTCTTGCATCCCTCCCTCCTTCCCCCTTCCTCAAGGATTGAGAGGAGGTTTTTTTTCAATGGTTTCACTGGCTAACTTATTTTGTTATTAGTTGCTTCCCAAGCAAACCATGACAATTTAATGTATATCCACGTTTAATAATAATGGATTATCTTCTGTTTATGTCTAGTGTGAGCTATCTCAAACGAGATCTGGGTAGCTGACACTGGGCATTCTGGGATAAGGGGTAAACTCGAACCAGTAAAGAGCGCTCGAGCTATAGAAAGTGGCCGAGTCGAAGCCAAGGATCGGCTTTGAACCCATCCAGCAAGAAGGAAGGCGAGATGAAGGACAACTAACATGGAACTTTATGGTAGGTACATAACGTCTTTTTATATAAAGTTGAGTTCACGTCCTGTCCAGATATTAGAATCCATAGATTGCCACTTGGGTACCATCAACCAGATTGCCAAGCTTCAGAGTAATTGGCCTTTGATCCCAGGCAGTATCAGTTCTTGCCCTTGGAAGACCTCCAGCTCAGGTGATTTTGAAACCCTTGGGCCACATGGAAAATTCAGTAGGATTGGTCCCTTTAATGAGGTACCACATGAAGGCTTTGCAATGGACTCTGGCAGTGCAGTGGTCCTATTTGACTCATTCAATGGACTTTCCTGTTAGGCTGACAAATGTGTGCCACAATCAGACTCAGTGGTGGTTTTAGTCACCCTTAGCAACCAGTGGGAGAGTGTTCGATCTTCCCCATCCTGTGGCCACAGTCAACATGAATGCCTCCCTTCTTTGGTGTGGGGAGCATTTCGAAGGGAGGATGGTTCAAGAGTTCTGGTCTTCTGTGGAGGCCAAAATTCACCTTGATGTCTTATGAATAAGAGCTGTCCTTGTATTGCAGGCCTTTCAGGATGTCCTTTCTACCAGTGTGATTTCAATCCAGATGGACAATATGTCTATTGTCTGGTGTCTGAACAAGCAGGGCGGAACACATTCTTGTCCTCTTTGTTGAGAGGCCATGAGGGTTTAGCAGTGAGCAATCTCATCTCAACAGTTTCTGATTACATCACACATCTTGGGGAGGTCCAACATTCTGACTTAAAGTTTGAGCAGGAATATTCTTCTTTATCACAAGTGGTCTCTGAATCCAAAGTTGCAGCTTGGATCTTTTGGCACTGAGGCACTCTGTGTTGCAACCTCTTTGCTTCCCTCTCCAACCCCATATGCAAATTGTGCCTTAGTCTCTCCTCAGGCGAAGTCACCCAGAGATGCTCTTCTGTTAGTTTGGCATATGGGTCTCCTATACGCTTATCCTCCAGTTCCCTTGATTATCAAATTTCTTTAGAAGGCAGCTTTTTGCAGAGCAACAGTGATCTTCGTAGCTCCCTTCTGGCCTCATCAGGTGTAATTTCCTTTTCTGTGGCCTCTTCTGCAACACCCTGCTTGGGTTCTGCATCCCACTGCAGATCTTCCCCAGTTCCCCTGATGGCCAATCCCAAGCAGTCTGATAGTGTTGTGCATATTTTGTCTTCGTCCTATAAGCTATCCACTAGGAAGGTGTATTCCAGTAA
>NC_056751.1:164803064-164808064 GCF_019279795.1 Protopterus annectens | reverse complement strand
CTATGCCTTCTAGGCAATACATAACCGCACTTTGAGCTTCTTGGTGTACTTCCAACTCAGAGAGATCAGGTAAACAGTTTCTGCCACAAAATGGATGATACTGGAATTTCTTAATGTAAAAGAGTTACAAAAGCAGCTCTCAAGTGCTGATTAAACAACAAACTACTAAATCCCTGGCTAATTTGTCCTTCTGCAAGGCAATTAGGAAGAAAATAGAACTAGAAAAGCAAGCAAACAAAGATGTCTATTTTTACCACAAAATAAAATGTGTGTGTGTGCGTGCGTGTGTGTGTGCGTGTGTGTGTGTGTGTGTGTGTGTGTGTGTGTGTGTGTGTGTGTGTGTGTGAGGATGGTGCATGCATATGTCACCTTTATACTTATGTCTGATAGACTATATGTGACATACCATGCACCCTGGGCAGTAAAGACTTGTGTGTGCACGTATTTATAAGAGAGAGAGAAGAGAGAGTTTACTTGAAGGATTGTAATTGTGTCACATGTTCTGCATTCTTTGTGGGAAAAACAAGTAATATGTTAAGAAATATATTTATGAGCACAGTTATGATATAAAAATGCAACTTACAACAATGCATTGTATAGATATGTAACTATATGCAGAAGTTTGTTTTCAGCATACTGGATGGCATTGTTACCAACAACAGGTGAGAGAACTTGAAAAGCCCATTTAAAATGCATAGACCTCCTTTAGCAATTTAAGATCTGATGTTGTCTTTTTCATCTTTTCCTCAACTGATGGAGCTTGGATGTGACCTCAGAGCCAGCTTTAGCCACTTCGTTAGACTTTAGGCTCTGTAGTTCAGCCTTTTTCCCATAACCATAATCCCTTCTTCTCCTTAGTTACCTCAGATCTTGTTTGCTGTTTCAGCATTTGGACATGATCACTATTAACTCAAGCTGTTCATGGATTAGATAAGTATATTTCTACTGCTCTTGGTCACTTATTTTCTCTTTCTTCATGCCTCCCTATTTTTCTATTAAAAAAAAAAAAAAAAAAAGAGAGAGAGTGCAATTTAAATTGCTATGACTGTTTTTTCAGTTGTAGTTTTCAGGCCTTGACCCCTTTTTTCGTGCCTTTCTTGTTGCCTAACTGTAGGGACTTTTTTGTAGTACAATTGTTGATATTTCTTTAGCTTCTGTGTACCTTTTTGGTATTTTTCTTACCATTGTTGGTAATTGTGCTAACCTGTTTTTCTTTTAATATATTCTACTTGTTGTTTCTTAATCTTTTGCCATTACGTCGGATAAACTGACTGAATTCAAAAAGTGCTCCTCATGCGGGCACAGGATCTCGAACTGAGATGCACATTCTGAGTGCATATACTGCCTTGGAGCAGGTCATTTGTCTACTTACTGTGAAATATGTGCTGGCTTTAACCACAGAGCTCTGGTAAAACATAAAAATAAGTTAATTCTTTAAGAATTACTTCCACCAACTTCTTCCTCTATTTCTGGAGCTCCCTCCTGTTCCAGGAAATCTTTGGGAGATGCAGATGACAAAAGCAAAGAGTCGAGTAAGTGTTCTTCAGATTGCTCTTCTTCTGGCTCAGCTCCACCTGAGAAAATTTCAAAAACTTCAGATCTAGAAACCACTTCAGGCCCAATCCCAACAGAATCAAAATCTTTGGATCCTGCTACACCTCAGATCTAACTTTAGGGTAGATTAAAGCTCTGTCCAGAGCCAGTGACCACAAGGATGCACTTACCATTTCTGCAGGGCAGACCTTGAAGGGTGTCCCATTGACCCTCGACCTTTTCATCTCTGAAGTCATCTAGGAGCTTAACAAAAGCTGATGTGGACAACATGATGAGAAGATTTCTCAGAACACAGATTCATTTGGGAGTTATTCCATCTCTGTCTCCCACTGGATTCGTGCGCCTACCTCCAGTACATTCCCAACCTCTGACACCTACTCTGATCCACCCACTGGTTTCAGAACCTGCAGACCCAAAACTTCCAAACTTTTTTGTGTTGGATCCAAAGGCTTGACAGAAGGTTCTTGAAGCCATAGTATCTGCAATGGATCCCAACAGGTTGGGTTTGACTCCATTGTTTTCAGAGCCATCTCTTCCTCTCTGAGTCTCATCACTAGATAGCTTGGTTATGGCATCTTCATAGAGGCAGGAGCCTGAGGAGATTGGGTTCCATCCTTTACGGGTCTGGTTGGATCCTATCAGGTTGGGATTTGGTTTCCCCCATGGCTTCTGCTTTTCAAGTAGTGGAGAGAGTTGATTTTCGCCTCTGTGGACAAGACATTCTTGCCCCCATTGGGTCAACCCCCTGATCAACTGTCTAGTGTGGATACTGGATCTTTTCATTCTGTCCCTTTGGGACAGCCAGTCCTATCAAGCCTGGAGATAGTCCTCATTCAGGATTCTGTTGGCACTTCCAAGTCTTCCCCGAACCTCCCACCGGAGAGCCCCCTCAGAAGCGTACATGTAAAAAGGAGGCACATAGACTCTCCACAAGAGTCTTTAACTGAAGACACTGACTTTGATGAAGGGGAAGGCTCTCTCAGATCACCCCTTGAGAACATTGCTTTTGGCAAAATACTTGAAATTTTGAGACAGAAAGCTGGTTGGTCTTCTGATCCCCCTTCTCAGGAGGAGTCAGTGTTTCTGGAGGCTTTTGGAGCTGGCTCAGCTACATCTTGGGTAGTCTGTCTGGCAGATGCGATGGTAGAACTCATCTCCCACAGGGCTTGTAAGGATCTGGATGTCACGAAACCTATTCCCAAAAGACCAGACAGATAGCCTGTTGCACTGAAGGATAGGGCTCATTAGAACAAAAGTCCCCCAGTGGATGCTATGGTCGTTGCAGCAGCCACCAAGAAAACTCGTGAAACAGAGTTTTTCTTTCCATCCCCCTAACAGAGAGTCCAGGGCAGTGGATAGATTTGTGAAGTGTGTCTGTGTTTCAATGACCTTTGCCTTGAGGTTGCTGAATTATTTGACATGTAGTATGAGATTTCAGGGAGATTTGTTCTAGCAGTTTTCCAATACCCACTCAGGGTCCATGTCTGAGGAAGACATAAAGACAATTACTTTACATCTGACCAACCTTCAGTCCTTGTCTAATGCTTCCTTGAGACTGATTTCTCACACCTCAGAGGGAGATTTGAGAGCCATGGGTTCAGGAATTGCTGTAAGAAGGCACTCCTAGATGTGCCTTTGTGATTTTGCAGAGCCTTTCAAGTCTTCATTCATCAATGCCCCTTTTGATGGATCCAACTTGTTTAGCCCTAAGGTGAAGGAGACTCTCTCCAGGAGCGAGCTGGATAGGAAGACATTATCTACTGTGGTAATCTGTTTCCCTACCCCTCAAAGGACCTTGTCTCAGAACCAGAGAGGAAACAAAAAATGTGGTTCCAGAATATGCAGGGTTCTTCCCATGACTCCTACGGAGTAATATCCCCCAGCAGCAAAGGGGGGAACTCTAATGGAAGATGTCACGCCAGTGGCAGAGGTGGCCCGTGACATCAGGGCTTCAGAGATAATTTTTCTGAGAATTCCTTTCAACACCCCTAAAGTGTTACCCGCCTGCTGCACTGTGGATGCAGGCAGGGGGAGAGGACAGTTATCTCTGCAGCCAGAAGCCTGAATAGCCATTACCAATGACAACTGGGTGCAGAGTTTTAATATTCAGATGTTATTGCATACTATTTTCCATTATACATCCATAGTAAAACAAAACATTCCACCCAGTCAGAGGAAAGCAGCAGCCATAGAAATAGAAAAGCTGCTGAGAAAAATGATCATCCATGTGCAGACCAACAGGAACACAGGACCTACTCGAGATTCTTTTTAGTGCCAAAGAAGACAAGAGTTCTAAAACCAATTTTGGATCTCAGCAATCTAAATGAGTTTGTAAAACACTTGATGTTCTGGATGACCACAGTTCATTCCATTCTCCCACTGTTAAGGAATGATGATTGGATTTGTGCTGTATTAATCTTTAAGATGCGTACTACCATCTCAAGGTACACAGGTGCTTCAGGAGATACCTATGTTTCTGGCTGGGAGCCAGTTACTGTCATTTCAGAGTTCTGCCCTTTAGTCTCACCACAGCCCCTAAGATGCTCCCCACGTGCATGACAGTGGTTGCAGATCACCTGAGACTGCACAGATTCCAGGTGTTTTCTTAGATGACTAGCTCCATTCTGCTTCAACCAAGCCTCTGCTAATTCAAGCTACGGATTACTTGCTTCATCTGTGTCTTCAACTGGGCATCACAGTAAACTATGCCATGTCTCAGCTCTCCCCTACTCAAGCCCTGGAATTCATTGGTGCTTATCTGGATAGGATGACATAAATTGCAAGTTTACCACAGACAAGATTAAGCAATTGAAGTCTTACACATTATTAGTCTTCCTTCACCTCCAGCCAGGCTGGTGTTATAACTTCTCAGATCATTGGCAGTTTCAGTAGTGTTAGTACCCTTAACAAGGTTTTACATGCAGGTACTACAATGGAGCCTTACTGTACAATTGTCAATGGGGCACCATTCTTTGATGGCACCTATTTGAATTATGAATATTTGCAAACAACACATAATCTGATGGATTCATGCAGAAGAAGGTTCTTTAGGCCATGCTTTTATTCTTCCTTCTCTCAAGGCCACAGTGACAATGGGTGCCACCCAGCTAGGGTGAGGGGGGGGCATTCCTTGGGAAGGACAGTCCAAGATGTACATAGTTTCAGTTAGTGGCCAATCTTCACATCAGTGTCCTAGAAATGAAAGTAGCCCTACTGGCGTTGCAGGCATTTCAAGATGTCCCTCAAGGGATAGTTACTATTTAGACAGACAACATGTTGGTAACATGGTACATTAACAAACGGGGGGGGGGGCATGGTCCTACCACCTACATCAAGAGACAGTAGAGTGTGGCAATGGGCAACCTCTTCCATCAGCTTTTTATTAGCAATGCATATTCCTGGGAGGTTCAGCATGCTAGCTATCCAACTGAGCAGGTCTGTTTTAC
>NC_056751.1:164755564-164800564 GCF_019279795.1 Protopterus annectens | reverse complement strand
CAGTTTCCTTCACTGCTCTATTATACAGACATACAGTTTTATAGTAACTTGTAATTGTGCAGCCTTGCTGCATATATAATTACAGTTAAACAGTAACTCTTACTTGTGCAACCTGTCTGTTTCTGTAGCCAGCTCCGTTTGCTCTTGCTTAACTTGGGCTCACTCTGATCCCCTACCCTACCCCTATTCCCACACACCCCCACTCTCCTTAGGTGTATACCCACCTGACCACACCCCTCTAATCTACCAGTCATCACCCTATTTTTTCATCACTCCCCTTTCCCCAGTCAAATTTATTACCTCTTTTACTTCATCTTATTTTACATCTATGTCTCTCCCTTCCCTCTTGTATTATATTGTAGTATCCACCCTTTAATCAAATATAAACACCTCCTCTATTTCATCTCATATTGCATCCCTCTTTCTCTCCTCCCTCTGGTTTTACCTCTTCTCCAACCAGTCTGCCACTCACCTACACTCTAATACTACACTCTTACTTCCTGCTCCATCTAAATCGCACCTCTTCCTTTTATTCTACCTCTCTCCTGTTTCATAGAAGCCCACCCTTCCCCACTCACTATCTTCTAAGTCATGCTTCTCAACATACTTGGAGTGATTGACTGGCCCCAAAGCCTGTTAGATAGATTAGATAGGAAAACAAGAAGGATGCATCATGCTCAATAAATGATTTACAAAAATCAGTGCATACCAAGATTATCTATTCCCCGTTCTGAAGGAGGGGTGAGCCTCCTTGAAACTGACAATATGTACAGATCTGCAATTGTGGGATTGCACACATATCTGCTGACCTCACAAGAACCAAACTTAGTGAAAGTTTTGAAACTTGAGGAGAATAAATGTATGATTACTTCTCTGCTTAATCTAGCAGAAGCTTCTCGGAGTGAAGCAAGAATGGAAATCATACCTGAAGTAGATAAAAATCAGCAGCAACTGAATGTGTGCCAAAAAATAAAAGAAAGAACATAAGGAGAAAGATCAAATGAGGAGGCAAGAAATGTGGAAAAAGCATAAATATAGTTTCAAGTACAGAAAACTTCTGGAAGACCCTCATGTTCATCAGGAATGAACACAGGAATGGTTAAGGAGAGGCAAATTCAAACCAAGAGATGAAAGGTTAATATTGGTGGCCCAAGATAGTGGGCTGCATACACACTGGTTTATAAAGTCCATTGAACATGTAGGAGAAACAGACAAATGTAGGTTTTGTAAAACCAAATTGGAAACAGTTTCACACCTCATTGCTGGTTGCGGCATACTAATGGCAGAAGGACTGTGTACTGAAAGGCATAATAATGTGGCAAGACTGTTGCACTGTGGATTGTGCAAACATTGTGGTATTGAAGTGGCCGAAAAACACTGGAAACATGAGCCACAAAGCATCATAGAAAATGAAGAAGTCTACAGTACTTGGGATCATCCATTACTAACAGTTCAAAAGACAGATGCTAGAAGACCAGATATAGTGGTCCAAGAAAAGATGATGAGTAGCATTGATCATTGAAATTGCCACACCCAGTGACTACAGTGTCTTGTATACAGAGAGACACAAAGTCATAAAATGTCAGGATCTGCAGGCAGAAACAAGTGCCATGTGGAAAAAAGATACCCAGACAGTTCCAGTAATAGTAGGAGCAACGGGTCTTATAAAAAAGAATTTACAGTTGTATTTAGATATGTTACCAATACATGTAACTCCATATGAACTGCAAAAGGAGTCATTACTGGGCATATTGCGGGTGCTGCAAAGAGCATTACTGGCTGACATCAAAGATTGAAACAGTACTAATTTCATGAACTTTAATCATACTTTGACTTGCAAATGGTGTCCATTCCCGTCATGGTATTAGAAACCCAAAAGACTTGGATAAATTAAAAAAGCATTTGCTTTATTACTTCTCCTTTCCCCTTTGACCTCATATCAAACCAGTCTGTCTAATCTAAAACCATCTCCTACTCTCTCTGAAGCATGCAACAACCTATCACCTGGTAATGCTGTATCTCTCATTCTCTATATTACTTCTCTTATACTCATCTCGTCAGGACCAAAGTCTTGCCTTATCCTCCCTCTCTCCCTCCTAAATTCACACTAAAGCATCACATCTTCAACTACTACACTCCAAAGCTCACCTTACTTACTAGAATTCTCTTTCAAGCTGGTGACATACACCCTAATCCAGGTCCCTCCACATCACCACCCACTGCTCTTCAGTCAACACCCTTCTCCTCTACCCCCATCTCCTCTCCCCCTCTTTAGCCCTCTCCTCCTCCCCTAAAACCTTATCCATTGTACCTATAAACACACAAAGTCTACTTAACATAACCACTGAACTTAAAACATGGATTTCCCTTTATATCACACATATCTTAAACTTGTCTGAAACCTGGCTTAAACCCCATATCTCTAACAATGAACCTTTACCTCCAGGCTGCAATATCTACTGCCTAGATAGATTCTGTTAAAAAGGAGGGGGTGTTGCCATATTATACTCTGATGAACAGTTGAACCTGCCCTCCTCTTTCCAACCATCCACCTAATTTTCACCCTGCCAAACAATTAATACTTAACTGACACTTACAATCCCATAAACAATTCACATTTGCTTTCATATATATCCCACCTGGCAAAAATATGCCCATTTTGAAAACATACTATTATGGATCTTGCAAAATGTACTCTATGAAACGGTAATATTAGGTGATGTAAATATTGACTGGAAAACACTAAGTGGAAACTCCCCTGTCCGAAGCATTAATCTCTTTGGTTTTATCCAGCTCATCTCAACACCAACTTGCTTGAATAAACATTTCAGCTCTAGTACTATCTTTGACTGGATACTGACTACTGACCCTCACCTCTGTCACAGCCCCTGCACACTTCCTGATACCTTAATTGACCACTTACCCATCTATATCGAAAGATACTCTCTACAACTATTCAGACCTCTCTACGAAGACTGCCATAAACTCTCTAGCTTCAACTCCACAGCTTTTAATGAAAGACTTAGGTTAGTTAATTGGTCCTTCCTGCATAGTCTTCCTCTTAATGACGCTGTGCTAAAATTCAACATCTTTTTAGACATCCTTATCACACTAGCACCCTTTCGGAAAATCAGAATAAAATCAAATTATGCCCCCCTGGCTTACAAAAGACACTTGTTCCCTTAAGCATCAGAGAGATTTTGCTTGGAAAATGTGGCTAAAATCCAAATCGCCTTCTCATCATCAAATCTTTAAAGAACGTAGAAACCATACAAAAACTTATCTACAATGACAAGAAAAAATTTTACAATATGGCTAAAAGTAGCCATCACACTAATCCCAAAACCTTCTAGAGACCTATCAACTCTATCCTTCACTCCAGAAGCCCATAAACTCCTAATCCCTATCCTAATAATTCAGCACATGATACTGCCTCCCTCCTCAACCATTATTTGATTGATACTATTCATAAACTGACCAATACTGTCCAGAACTCCAACTCTATTATCCCTCCTCAAACTCATTCTAAATAACCCTCTTCTCTCTTATACCTGTCTCCACCACTTATATTAAATCTCTCCTCCATAAACCAAAACCATGTTCTCCTTCTGCTGATACTATACCCCCCTTCTTTCTCAAACTTGTGGTTGAATCTATAACCTATCCAGTTTCAATATTTATCAATAGATCAATTCGTGAAGCCATTGTACCTGATATCTGTAAATCTTTCTATGCAATACCTCTACACAAAGGTGGCAACTCTACTGCCACATCTAAATTTAGACCCATAGCTCATCTCTCTACCCTCTCAGAAATCCTCAAAAAATGTATACACATTCAGCTTCTCAAATTTCTCATCCTAGAAAATCTTACACCTACCCAACATGGTTTCCGTCCAAACCATAGTACTACTACTGCCCTCTTATTTTTTACTCATACTATAGCCGAATCCCATGATAACAACAAAGTTGTCTCCTGTCTATGCTTAGACCTGTTGAAATCCTTTGACACAGTATCCCATTCTAAACTCCTAACCAAGTTATTTAAAATTGGTGTTTCAGCTTCCACTCGTCAATGGTTCTTAAGTTATCTCTCAGACTGCAGTCTGTCAGATGGTATTCCTCCTACTCTCCCTTCTTAACCATCCATGCAGGTGTTCCCCAGGGCTGCATCCTAGGACCCCTTCTTTTCAACGTTTTCACTAATGACCTATCTACATCTTGCTTATCACTTCACTCTCATTCAGTATGCGTATGATTCTACAGTCATCTCCTCTTCTGAAACTGTCTGTCAGCTTCACACTCTTACTCAAAAGTCTTTTCTCTCTGTAGAAAGATGGCTCCAAAAATCAGCTTATTTTAAATCCTAAAAAGACCAAACTTTTACTCTTCCTCACAAAATCACTTTCATATCTCAAATCCATCTTTACCATCTCATCCTCCAATTCAACCATCATAAAGGTAGAATCCCAGACAAAGCTACTTGGAATGGTAATAGATTATGAATTAAAATTTTGATGTCCAACAATCTATTAAAAATAAAACAAAACTGGGTCTCCTGTACAGGAGCAAGAAATTCCTAACTCTAGACTCAGGATTCTCCTTGGTCTAAGCTTATCTACTTCGCAGATTTCTCTATGCTGCTCCAGTCATTACAAACCTACAATCTTACTTAATTACTAAGCTTAAACAGGCATGTAATAAAATTGCTAAATTTGCTGCAAACCTTTCACATACCTCTCACCACTGCATGGCACTAAAGAAACTACAATGGCTTGAATCCCCCCATCAACTTCAACTTTCACAGCTCCACATAACTCACTTCTTACTCAATAAACCCTCAGTCTACCTATCACTATTCAGTCTTGTAACTTATTATAACCCTTCACATCCATTCCATAGCACAGATCAACTTTTTCAAATTTACAAACCCATTAAAATTATTGGCAATATATTATATGGTTTACCTTTGAATTGTCGTCCGATGTGCACAACGTCGAAAGTACTGCTGCAAAAAACAACGCCATTTCACCATGTGTTTGAATGGCAGATAAGCGAATGCTTTTTTTGCCATTCAAACACATGGATTTGACATTTGATCCTTCGAAGTTCTCCGTATTTCGGTAATACGGGTCGCACAACAGGATGATCGCACATACCATGTGTGGCAAAACAAAGGTAAACCGTATTATATAAATATTCAGTATCTCATAATTGGAATCAATTCCCACTCAGCATAAGAAGTATTACATACTCCAATAGCTTCAGAAAACATCTAAAAGATTCCCTACCTAAATTGTGGATATGCTGTTGTCATGACCCCACGTAAACCCTTACCTCTTCCTTATGCCATTAATTTCTTGCTCTATTATGTCTTCCTCCAATCACTTTTAGAATGTTAAGGCTTTTACAGCTTTACTCTCAATTCCTTATGTACTATGAACAGGTGTTAAGATACTCCCATTTATTTTGGTCTACTTTATGTAACATAATTATGTATATAACTTGTTCTGGATTTCTCATATTTGTAAATTGTTAAATATTTTATTTTTTCTTACGCTTTTTGACTTTTTGTATACTTTTACTTTGCTTATTCTTGTATAATTTGTATGCGTATTTGGAGCTCTTCTCCTCGGGTCTCCACTAAAAATGGGCTTGAGCTCAGATGGACCAACCCGGTTAACAAATGACAAATAAATACATTTTATACATACATATATATATATTCATATATATATATATATATATATATATATATATATATATATATATATATATATATATATATATATTGATAGATACAGTATTAGATACATGTGTGTGTGTGTGTGTGTGTGTGTGTGTGTGTGTAAGTTGTACATTAGTGGTATATATCTAAGGTTACCAAGAAAGTTTCTCTACCGGTGAAGTCATATTTTGATTAAAAATTTAAACAGACACAGGTCTTTCGAGTAAAGTGGGATTTAAAGTCTCATCTAAATAGTCGGCAATAAATTCAGTTTTACTCTGGGCCACTGTCGCAGTTGGTCTCAATGAAGGATCTGTTTTGTGTTTATGAATTTTTGAAATACTGAAAATTTTATTTACAGTGGATATAAAAAGCGTACACATTCCTGTTAAAATGCCAGGTTTTTGTGATATAAAAAATTAGACCACAATAAATCATTTCAAAATGTTTTCCACCTTTAATGTGACCTATAACCTGTACCATTCAATTGAAAAACAAACAAATCTGTTAGGGGAAAAAATATTTAAAAAAAAGTACAATATGCTGGCTGCATAAGTGTGCACATCATTAAACTAATACTTTGTTGAAGCACCTCTTGATTTAATTACAACATTCAGCCTTCTTGGGTAGGAGTCTATCAGCATGGCACATCTTGACTTGGCAATATTTGCCCACTTTTCCTTGTGAAAGCACTCCAAATCTGTCTTATTGTGAGGACATCTCTTGTGCACAGCCCTCTTCAGGTCATCCCATAGACTTTCTATTGGATTTAGGTCTGGGCTCTGGCTGGGCCATTCCAAAACTTTAATTTTCTTCTGGTAAATCCATTATTTTGTTAATTTGGATGTATGCTTGGGGTCATTGTCATGTTGAAATGTGAAATTCTTCTTCATCTTCAGCATTCTAGCAAACGCCTGAAGGTTTTGGGAAAAAAGTGACTGGTATTTGGAACTGTTCATAATTCCCTCCACCTTGACTAAAGTCCCAGTTCCAGCTGAAGAAAAGCAACCCCAAATCATGATACTGCCACCACCATACTTCACTGTGGGGATGGTATTCTTTTGGTTGATGCAAAGTGTTGTTTTTGCGCCAAGCGTACCTTTTGGAATTGTGGCCAAAAAGTTCAACCTTGGTCTCATCAGACCATAACACATTTTCCCACATGCTTTTGGGAGACTTGATGTATTGTTTTGCAAATTTTAGCCGGGCCTGGATGTTTTTCTGTGTAAGAAAAGGCTTTCGTTTGCAACCCTACCCATAGTCCAGACATATGGAGAATATGGGAGATTGTTGTCACATGTAGTACACAACCAATACTTGCCAGAAATTCCTGCAGCTCCTTCAGTGTTGCTGTAGGTCTCTTGGCAGCCACTCTGACCAGTTTTTGTCTTGTCTTTTCATCCATTTTGGAGGGATGTCCACTTCTTTGCAACCTCACTGTTGTCCCATATTTTCTTCACTTTTTGATGACTGTCTTCATTGTGTTCCATGGTATATCCAGTGCTGTGGAAATTTTTTTGCACCTTTCAACAACGAGATCCCTTTGATGCTTTGTAAGTTCTATGTATTTTGCTGTATCAGGCAATTGAGTAAATGTCAGAAAAATCCTACTAGGAGAGCTGAACTTTATTTGGGGTTAATCAGAATCTCTTTAATTGATGGCAGATGTGTACCCAAGAAGACTGAATGCTGTAATTAAATCAAAAGCTGCTTCAACAAAGTATTAGTTTAAGGGTGTGCACACACAACAAAGTATTAGTTTAAGGGTGTGCACACTTATGCAACCAGCATTTTGTACATTTTTTATTTTTTATATTTTTTCCCCTAACAGATTTGTTTGTTTTTCAATTGAATTGTAGAGGTTATGGGTCACACTAAAGGTGGGAAAAGTTTTGAAATTATTTATTGTGGTCTCATTTTTTATATCACAAAAACCTGGCATTTTTACAGGGGTTTGTACACTTTTTATATCCACTGTATATGTTCTACTCTCAAAAGATTACAAACATCCAAGGTGATAACATTTTGATTACATAATTCTAAAAACTGAAAGTCATTAAACTTGTATTGTCTTAACATTTGAAATTTAGACATTTTTTCATAACACTCAGAATCTGATAAAAGCTCAGTCAACCTCTTCTCATCCATCCTTTAAATTATAATAGCAATCCCATACCCCTTGAGAGCCTATCAGCCTTCATAATTGCAATGAAATTAGTATGACTAAGTTTAGTTAAGGTATCTTTTTCTGTTGCTAAATGATGTATATGTATATGTGTGTGTGTATGTATATTGTCAAGAGCATACACACACAACATGCACCACACACACACACACGCACCACACATGCACAACATGCACACACACACACACACACACACACACACACACACACACACACACACACACACACACACACACACACACACACACACACATACAGACACACAGACCCACTTATGCTGAGGAACTAAAAAGCAGTCTTCTCAGCCCTCAAAGACCTCCTAAGGCTATTAACAGCAAAGCCTATCCTGAGCAGTCTGTAACGCGCTCACCAAAAGTAGTAAAAAACACCAAACATATGCCAAAACTCAGTGGAGCTCCAAGAGCAAAGCCCATAATGCAAGCAAACACATTACCCAGGACTTGCCATAGGGGACTCCATTGTATGTCACACAGATACCAGACTTAGCAGATGAACAAGGAGAAGATAATGGTTAGTTAATTATCTAGAGCCAAGATCTGCCAAGTCATGCTTGCACTCAGTCACTATACCACAGGTACCAATGTGATTCTGTCATAGTCCTAGACACACCTCCCTAGACTATGTGAAGAGAGACATGGTTGCTCTCTCTGAATATGTTTCTCAGATAGGTATGTGCCTTGTATTGAGCAGCATACTACCTTCACCATGGATGATGCCAAAGTAAGAAGAGAAAATGAATAATTTTAGTTATTGGCTTAGTTTCTGGTGTCTTTCCAGGGGGATTTATTACCTGTTAGCATGGCAAGACAGTTAACAAACCATATTGTTTTGAAAAGGAAGGTCTGCAACTGTCTCCCCATGGCTCTTGAATATTGACTAAAACTTTATTCAGCCCCTTAGAGTCTTTTATAGGTAGTGCCAAATTGACATACCTACCAACACAGCAAATTCAGTCTAAATCAATGTTAGGAACCCTAATCAAAAACTCCACACCCTACAAGCTCTTTTCACTCTGGAGAATGTTGATGTATTTGCCATTACTGAGACATGGTTTAACTATGCAGAAAGTACTCCAGCAGTGCAAGGCTTCAGTGCCTTCCACACATTAAGACCATCAGCTACAGAGAGAGCAAAAAAAAGTGAAGTCTCAGTCTGTATTAGCAAAAGGCATAACTCTACATTGGTTAAACAATGCCTTGAAATTTAGCCATCTTCAAATCATCATAGACAAAGTCCCATACCATATTTTAGCACTCTATATGTCACTCTCTGTGACCCAAAAATCTCACAGCTCATATCTAGACATACTGGAGATGCTCACCATTAAATCAAATACCCTATTTGTGGGAGACTTTAACTACTCCGGTGTAAATTGTGAAGCATACACTGATTCATACTCATGGGTACAATGATTGCTGGACCTTATTAGCACAAATAGCCTTGTCCACATAGTGCACACACCCACCGGAGGTTCAAACATGCTGGACCTGGTACTTTCCAATATGGGATAGTGCTGCACCCACCCAAGTCATGTCCTCACTGGTGAGGTCAGGCCACAAAGCTGTCTTCTTGGAGTAAAAATCAGCTCAGTAACCCCAGCAAATCATGTAGCAGTTAGGAACTATATCCTATTAAGCGACAGTTTGCCAAATTCAGAGCCCCTCTTACCCTGATTTCACTACTACCTATGTAGAGTTGTTCACAGAGACCATGTTTGACCATATAATTGGCTGTATAGAGGCTGCTGTACATACTACAAGCAAGTCTAAAAACAAACCCAAAAAAGTGAGAAAAAGTGCATCAGGGAGTTCACCTCTGTCAAATAAATCCCAAAAAAGCACTTTAGAAACCAGAGACACGAGCGGTAAAAACGTAAGTATTTTTAATGAAGTAAAAGCACAAATCACTATACGAACAATAACACAGTCTAACGGTCACAGGCACAAAACGCTTAACTGGTTCATCGTGTTTTTCATTCCAAATGGAACTTCCTCAGATGCTAATCAATTAACTAAATTAATTAATAGTTTATATACCAAATTTAAATTGCTATAACCAATCAAACACAAGTATTAGTAAATTTCATAAATATTCATAAGGACATGCTGACATCCTAAATTCCGTTACTAAAAGCAAAACATTTAGCAATTAAATAAATATATTCTAAAACCATCCCTAAACTATTTATATATTCTTATACATTTCATAAAATGTGAACGAATAACATATAAAATAAAAAATATATATATATTGAATACATAAACGTATAACTAGTATCTAAAGCATTTTAAATGTTATTTCATTGACACTGCTGCCATCTAGTGTCCAACAATGTTACTACATTCAATTTTTCAAATTCATATACATAAACCAAGAAGAAGAAAGAGAGGGAAGTAAACATGGAACCTGAATCAATCTATAAAATAATTGTATCAGTTCTGTAAAATCTTCTATTTCATATTGTTATACTACAATAAAACTCAATGAAATATTTCTAGCCATTCTTGTATTTTACATGCTTATAAAAACCCTGAACTTTGATATAATAACCTTGCACAACTGTGTTATTTCCCCTAATAAATAATAATTTTCTTTCATTTCATACATTTTAAAACTCTTAAGACACTTAATCAATTTATAACTTTGCTGTTCTGAGTTTTTATATAGGCATAATAGAAACATTTTTATTCAAGCCTGGGGACCTACAGGCATCAAGAACCAGTTGCCAGTAAAGCTCACAAACTTCTATTTTATTTTCCCAGTCCCCTCCCCTTATATCTAAGGGGATATGTTATATAACAAAAATCTTAAACATAGCTTCTTTACAGCTTCTAGTGTGTTTAAATAATGCATTGTTAATATCACCTCTATGAATGTCGTGTGTGTGTGTTCGTAAATCTTTCTTTTTAATGCCCTCTCTGTTTTACCTATGTAAAAGGAGGGGCATTTAACACATATAGCGATATATATATAACACCTTCCGTATCACAATTCACAAAATGGGTGCTATTTAATAATTTGTCCCTCCCTACTAAATATAATCTTTCTTTATTATAAACATGGCAACATTGCACACATACCACATTTAAAGGTCCCATTTCTTTTACCATTTCCCTTTCTAATACCATTATTCTTCTCTAAAATATTTTAATATTCTTATCTTTTCTATATGTGAAAATAACTGGCTGTTGAAAAATCTTGGCAAGATCAGAAAAATTGGAAAATAAATTCCAGTTCCTTTGAATAATTTCTTTAATCACCCCTGATTCATTATTAAAATCTAAAATGAAAGCCCCTTTATATTTATCTACCTCTTCTTTACCATAATCAATAGTATTTGAAACATTCAAGTTTCCACTTTATTTCACTCCAGTATAGGACTGAACTTACTTGTTCTTCCTTCCTTAACTTCCCAAATCACATCTTCTATCATTTTCTTGGGGTACTTTCTCTCCAAAAACATTTTAAGTTATTACATTCTTCTTCAAATTCCTCATTTCTTGTTGTCATCCTAGATGTGCTAATAACCTGCCCCTTTACAAGATTTATTTTTTGCTTATATGGATGAGAGCTTGTAAAATACAAGTAGGAGTTTGAAAAGGTTGATTTTCTATACATTCTTGACCCAAAAACTTTGTTATTGTGATCTTTGTACAAAGTGATATATAAATAGTTTAGCTCTTCCTTGGAAATATTATAGGTAAATCGAAGAAATTCTGTGGTACTATTGATATATTGTATAAACTCAACACGTTTTTCATCATTCTCAGTCCAGAAAAAACACAGGTCATCTAGGTACCTCTTGTACAGTCTTTAAACCTAGAGTTTAAAAGAAACTTTTTTCCCAAACATTTGATACAATATTGGCATAGCTGGGGGCACAACATGTTCGTATAGTGATTTGTGCTTTTACTTCATTAAAAATACTTCCGTTTTTACCGCTCGTGTCTCTGGTTTCTAAAGTGCTTTTTTATGATTTATAAGTCTAAAAACAAACCGCACTTGTGTAATCCTTTTTTTTTAACAAGAAACATCTTTATTAAATTATCACTTATGACGTAGGTTATCATACGTTTGTATAAATGAAAACAAATGATATTGCCATAATTTGAGTTGCAAACATTATACATCGCAAACCGTGTTGTCATAATTATAGTTGCAAATATTATACATCAATTATAATTTATCTAGTCATTGTCAGTCATAAGATCATAGGAAGTTACTAGGCCCTTAAAAGCCTAGCCAAGAATTTAGCCCATGTTCCCACCAGTCAGCACCCAATGCCCCTGTCCAGCAGGGACACAGGTGGAATCCCAGGAGTGTATTTTCTGTTCCCCATCCAGTTATCCAGGTTGTGCTTAAAAATGGCTATGAGGTACTCTGCTTGATGCGGAGAGGGAGTCTATTCCACAGAAAGGGAAGTCTCTGGGACACAGATCTGTCCCACCAACAATTCCTGTTGATGTCACAGACCAGGTTGAGGTCGCACATGCGGGTTACTCAAGTGGAGCTTGACTTACAGATATGCAGCAGTTCCATCAAGGGGGGTCTGAGATTGCTTTGTATGCCAGACAGGTCACCTCTGAGGAGTCTGTATGAGAAAGAGTAGAGGGACAGGGCTTTTAGCCTGTCTGTGTAGGGCAGATGTTTGAGGTCCTGTATTCCCCTGGTGAGGAACCTCTGTGGTCTCTCCAGCTGCTGCATGTGCTTTGTGAGGTGCGTATCGAAAGGGGCATTATACTCAATAATGGGACTTACAAGGGAAGAATACAGGGATGTTATGACCTCCTTGTCACTGGATGAGATACCTTTACTAATGAGTTGGGCCAAGTAGAAAGCTTTCCGTACAACAAAAGCAATATAGTAGTCAAAAGTCAGTTTGCTATTAAACTGGGTGCCCAAGTCCCTCATGACTGATTGTGTACTTAGGACCCTGTTATTAATGTGATAATTTGTGGGGATGTCACTCTCCCCAAAGGAGATGATGATGCATTTTTTGGCATTCAATTTGAGGCCATGTTTCTGGCACCGGTCATTTGTTTGGGTGAGACCCTCTTGGAGGATGTCCACATCATTAGGGGAATTAATGACAGTGCCTACGTTGCAGTCATATGCAGACTTGATCAGCCATAGCACACTGGTTTTGGCCTGCACCTCAGAAACGTATATTCCAAACAACAGAGGGCCCAAGACTAATCCCTGGGGTACACTGCTCATTACAAGTCTACTGCTTGAGGTGCTTTCCCCTATTTTGACTAGGTGGGTTCTATCAGTGAGCCAGTCTGCTACCCATTTAGTAACATATGGATTGATGCCTAGTTGAGAGAGTTTATCTATTATACCTAATTGGGGAGTAGTATCGAAGGCTTTGGCCAGGTCAAGGTAGGCAGTGTGCAATGTCTTCCCCTCTTCCATGGCTTTGGTGACTTTCTCAAAGAAGTCAACCAAATTTAGCAGGCATGACCTCCCCTTGATGAAACCAAACTGTGTGGGATCGAGTGTTTGGCAGTTGCCAGTGTGCTTGGTAATGAGGTCCATGATAATCCACTCCATGGCCTTGAAGATCAGGTTAGTTAGGCTGATGGGTCTATAATTTCCTGGATCGGTGGGCGATCCACCTTTGTGCAAAGGGATGACAGTGGCTGTCCTCCACTCGGCTGGGACAAAGCCGGTACCCAGGCTTTGGTTGAATAGGGTGCCTAATGCTATATGTTCCTGCCTGAGTTCATGTAGGATGCAGCCTGGGATGTTGTTGGGTCCCATATAGGCTACATTTTTTGCCTTTGAGAGGGCATTGATGACTTGCTCCCTAGAGATAGCGGGAGTGCGGCAGGTGTTGGGGATGTCCTGATTTACTGATGGTGGGGACAGAGGGGTGAAGTTTTCACTGAACCGGTCTGCCAGCAGGTTGGCTATATCTACAGCATTTGTGTTTGTGCTGTCCTTGACCACCAGGTCTGAGCATATCTGAGTGCTTCCTTTGAGATTGCGGACATATGTGAAGAAGGCCTTAAGATTGTCTTTAGTAGATGCGGCCAGTTTGGACTCGAAGTTTGCTTTGGAGAATTTCACTAGTGCTCTTAATTGCTTGTTCAAGCTAAGGTGAGATTGCTTCCAGTTAGGCAGCAGCTCCTTCTTGGTCCTGGACAGCATTTTCTCCTTTTATTATGAAGTTTACTTATTGCAGATGCCCACCAGACAGGTTTACTCTTCCTTGAGGAGGAGAATTTTGTCCTGTCTGGTATTCTTGATTCCATGCAGCTATATAAATGCTTATGTAGTACTTTGGTGTAGGTTTGGACATATGTGCCAGTTCATATGGGGGAGGGGGGGGCTGTGAAGCTGTTTATACCTTCCCTCAGGAGGTTGTAATCAGCTTTGGAGAAGTTTTTGTGTTTGACCCTAGCTGGAGGAGGGGGGTCAAGGGAGATGGTGACTTTGAAAGTGACCATTAAGTCAAACATTACATAGCTCATTCATATCTTGCCTTCTTTTATATCTCATTCCTCCTCTGCAAGTATTGATCTGATATTGTTAATCCACGTTCATTCCTTACATATGGGCAGTCGGTTCTGACCTTGGAACCAAGCCAGTCATCTTCCAAGCTCGCGTCAGCTACAAACTCTCGAGCTAAACTCTTACCCAGAATTCCCCTCCCCCTGTTACCTCAGATTTCGTTTGCCGCATCGCCATTCGGTCGTGTCAAGTTACTTCTCTTGAGCTAAGTACAATATTTTTCTTCATACCTAAGTTCTAAGACAGCTTTTTTCACAAAAAAGTTATTAGATAGTTATCTCTTACCCTATCACATTTAGTGACAACCTTTTTCAAATTTTTTTCAACTCTTCTTCTTCTCTTCTTACCGCGAGGTAATTCCTTTTGTTTTTTTTTTTTTTGTTTTTTTTGTTTTTTTTACCATCATTGGTTAATCCCTTTCCTTTTTACCTTCGGGTATTTCTTGTACCATTGCTGGTATTTTTCTGGTTTCTCCTTCTTTCCTTCTAACCATGGCAGATAAAAAAGGTAGTCCAGGGTTTAAAAGATGTTTGGATTGTGTACATAAATTACTTGTTTCTGATGCACATTCCCTAGGTGTCTACTGCTTAGGTGTGCCTCACTTAACAGTTGACCCACCTTGTAGGATTTGTAAGAACTTCTCTAACAGGATGTTAATTGAAAGGAAAAATAAATTATTATTGAAGGGGCTACTTAAATCTCCCTTTTCAGAGGCTATTTCTGGGTGGAAGGTTTCAACCCCTCCTAGATCCCATAAGAAAAAGAGTGATGAATAAAAAAAGGCCAAGTCTCTTCCTTCGGCCTCACCTGGAGATTCTCAGGAACCAAGACCTAAGAAAGCTAAACTTTCCAGTTCGGATTTGTCTTCTTCGGCTCCAGCACTTTCGGTGCCTAGACCTTCGGCACCGTGGCCATCGGCGCCATCTGCGACTTTGGCACCGACTAGTGTGCCCCATACTGCATCGGTACCGAGGAGCTCCTCAGTTCAGACTACCTTACCAGCACCGACTGTTCAGTCGATGCAGACTGTAATGGAGTTGATGGATGTTTCAACACCCATTCATTTTTCGGCTCCGACAACTTACCCGGCACCGACTACCCTCTCGGTACCGACCATTCAGTTTTCGCACCGATGTTTTCGGCTCAGGCCTTAGCGCCGACAACCACTTTGGTACCGACCTCATCGTTGGTGCAGACCATGCCTTCAGCACCGATGATTTCCTCGGTGCAGACACCAGTAGTTCAGATCATTACAGCACTTTTGTTTTCAGTGTAGACCTCCCCCATGGTGGGCACCGAGCTTGCTCCATCCTTGGATAGACCTGACTCTCCCTCAGCCATGTCCGTGAAATTCACTAGAAGCCTCTCTGAACACAATGTGTTGCGTCTTGTGGATGAGTTGCTTTTGGCCAGAGGTATCCCGCTCCCCAGGTCCTATCCTTCCTTGGGAGGTACTCACGCTTTACCAAAGTCCCCTACTCATTCTCCTTCTTCATTGCCTTTGAAGCCCCTTGATATAGCACAGTCTTCCCCCACTACAGTTCCCTTTATGGACCTCACTAAGGAGCCGCAGTTGCCTTTGTGGCAGGAGAGTCTTGCCACAGCCCAGGATGTCAGCTGTGGCATATGTACTTTGGCGTTTCACAGCCATCCAGGGACTCAGAATCGGCAGGCTGAGCCTCTTGGGTGAGGGGTGACCCCTGCCGTGGGTCCCTTCCCCTCTTCAGGTGGACCGGCCTTACAGCTAATGGAGAAGGCTCTTGCATCAGTTGACGATCATGTGCTATCACTCCATCCGCCCTCCTCTGGACAGCAATGTACACAAGGTGCTCCTGGCCGACACCGGGCACAAGGGCCTTAGGACATACTCCCACAGGAGACCCCTTTTGCGCTGCCTTCCCCAGCTTCTCCCTCTGAGGAAAATCATCAGAAGAGCTCGTGCAAGAGGAAGCACATGGACTCCACAGAGGAGTCCCTTACTGAAGACACAGAATTTTGATGATGGGGAAGGGTCCCCTCGATCACCCCCTGAGGTATCCTTTGGTGATATCCTTGAAATCCTTAAACAGAGAGGTGATTGGCAGCCCTCTAACCCGACCTCTGAAGAGTCTGTTCCTGTGGGACTTTTGTGCCCAGCCCCCCCACCTCCTGGGTTACTCTACCTGCCGACGAACTTGTCCGGCTCGTCGTGCAGCGTGCGTGAAAGGCTCCTGACACCATTGAGGCCATTCCCCGGAGGCCAGATAAAGTTTTGTCCCCTCCTGCTAGTGATCCCCATTGGTCCAAAGGTCTTCCTGTAGGTGCCTTGGTGGTGGCAGCCGCAACTGAAAAGGACCTGGCGGAAGAAGAAAGCCAGACTGTCCATCCGCCCAACAAAGAGTCCTGGGCTCTGGACAGAATAGAGAAGCATACCTTTGCATCAGCGACCTTTGCAGTCAGGTCCCTGAACTATATGGCACATTTTACCAGGATTCAAAGAGACTTAATTTCTGAGCTCTCTGAAACTTTGGCTGGAGCTGTGTCTGATGAGGTCTGTGACAAAGTGGTCTCTCAGCTAGCCACCATAGAATCGATATCTAACTCCTCCATCCGCCTGATATCTCACACATCAGAAGGAGCAGCTAGAGTGGCGGGTTCAGGCATTGTTCTCAGACGCCATGCCTGGATGCGCTTGTGTAATTTCGTGGAACCCTTCAAGGCTTCCTTTCTTAACGCTCCCATTGAAGCCTCTTCGTTGTTCGGACCCAAAGTTAAAAGTACACTGCCAGATGTGAACAGGATGGTATGACCCTTTCTGCTGTCGGTGTCCGTTATTCTTCCCCTCAACGGGCTTTCTCCAGAAACCAGAAGAGTGGGAAGATATGGCACAAAACGTCTTAAGGTTCTTTCCGTGACACACAGGCCGAGTTCTCACCTAGAGGCAGCGGGGGAAACTCTCAGAGAAGATGCCCCTTTTGGGGCAGAGGGGGTCTGGATAACCAGGGTTCCAGGGATCATTTCCCTGGCCAATCCTACCAGCGCTCCTGATGAGTGGCCCAACTGCTTTCCTCTGGAAGTGGTTGGGGGGCATTTCTCTTTGTACCCTTCTGCCTGGCTAACCATTACCACCAATTTTTGGGTACAAAAGATAATAACCAGAGGTTATCATATCTCCTTCAACCTTTGTCCCACTCCCCTAACAAGCTTACCCGACGTTCCACCCAGTCAAAGGGAAGCAGCAGCATTAGAGATTTCAAACCTGCTAAGAAAAAGAGTCATCCAAATAGTCCCTCCAGACCAGATAGGATCTGGATTCTACTCAAGGCTATTTATGGTGCCAAACAAAACCGGGGACTGGAGACCAATTTTGGATCTCAGTGTATTGAACAAGTTTTTAAAGGTACAGAAATTCTGGATGGTCACAATACAGTCTATCCTTCCACTTTTGGAAAAAGACGATTGGATATGCTCGATAGAGCTTCAAGATGCGTACTACCACATAAAAGTGGACAGACCATCAAGAAGATTCTTTCGCTTCCGTGTGGGAGCCAGTCATTACCAGTTCAGAGTTCTGCCCTTCGGACTCTCTACAGCCCCCAGAGTGTTCACAAAGTGCATGGCAGTCGTCACAACTCACTTGCGACTACAAGGATTCCAGGTGTTGCCATACCTAGACGACTGGCTCATCTCCGCCCCCACCAGACATCTATTGGAAGAAGCCCTGGCATATTCTCTTCTCACTGCAGAAAGGCTAGGCATAACCATAAACTGGCTAAAATCCAATCTCACACCATCTCAGTCCACAGAATTCATAGGGGTCATCTTGAACACAAACAATTGCAGAGCATCCATTCTGGAGCACAGAAGTGTAAGGATAAAGCAGCAACTGATTCCAATCCTTCCAAGGGAGAAGTCCACAGTTCATTCTGTTCCCCAGTCGTTGGGTTCCATGGCAGCCTCCATTACTATTGTCCTCCTAGCCAGGTTTCATATGAGGCTTCTACAATGGCTACTGCTCACCCAGTGGTATCCCTTTCAGTACCTTCTTTCAGCCAAGATTCGGGTAACTCACAGGTGCAAGCAGGATTTAAATTGGTGGATGGTGCACAATGGTCTCGCCCCCCCCTTCTCCCCACAACAGCCCAAGGCTACAGTGACCACGGATGCCTCCCTGATAGGGTGGGAGGGCTGTTTTAGGGACAGACAGTCCAAGGTACTTGGTCCGAGATGGAGGCCCATCTGCATATAAATGTTCTAGAGCTGAGGGCGGTGCTTCTGGCGTTGCAAGCGTTCCATCCCCTGCTGCTGTCTGGGACTATTGCAATACAATCAGGCAACATGGCGGTGGTCTGGTACATCAACAAACAAGGTGGAACCAAATCTTACCCACTCTGTCAAGAGGCCATGAGGATAGGGCAATGGGTGATGGCTACCGACTGCTTTCTTCTAGCAACGCAATTCCCTGGAGTTCCAGCATGATAGCAGACAGACTCAACAGGTGTATTCTACAACCTCACAAGTGGTCCCTGAATCCTTTGATAGTGGTGGAGATTTTCAACCACTGGTGTCTTCCTTGCTGCGACCTCTTTGCATCCCCAACCAACTACAAATGCAGCAAATATTTCGCCCTGATTCCCCGTCCGGGACAGTCATCCAGGGACGCTCTAGTCCACGATTGGCCCTCAGGTCTACTTTATGCATTTCCACCTCTCCCTCTCATTCCCCAGTTTCTGAAGAAAGCCCGTCGGTTGAAGAGCAAAGTAATCCTCATAGCAGCATATTGGCCTCATCAGATTTGGTTCCCCATCCTTTGGCCTCACCTGGTAGATCAACCGTGGATTCTTCATCCAACCCCAGGGTTGATCTCCCATCTGCAGAATCTGATTCATCCCAATTTGAACAGCCTGAAGCTCACAGCTTAGCTCCTCCAATTCCTTTGATTGCCATGCAAAATGATCTTTCTTTGCCAGTACGTGACATTCTTATTGCATCTCATTAGTTTTCCACCAGAATTACACATCTCAGCAAGTGGAAACGATTTACTATTTGGCTGAAAGAAAAACAGGTAGATCCTTTTTCAGCACTAGTGTCGATAGTACTGGAATATCTGTCTACCTTACTTCAATCCGGTCGATCTGCCTGTACCATTAGAGTTCATTTGGCCACAATATCTAATTTTCGTGATGGTGTCCAAGACTCTTCTCTTATGTCACACAAATTATGCAAAACTTTCATGAAAGGCGTGAATCATCTAACACCCCCTTTTAGAAAACCTGCTCAACCATAGGACCTGTCATTAGTCCTACAAGCTTTGAAAATGCCACCTTTCAAACCAGCTTCTTCTTGCGACCTCAAATATTTGTCATGGAAAACCTTGTTTTTGGTCACCATTACTTCTGCCAGACGTATCTCTGAACTTCAAGCCTTATGCATCAAGAGACCATATTTGATTTTTCATAGAGGTAGTGTCATTGAGAACTAATCCTTCCTTTCTGCCAAAAGTGATCTCTGAAATGTCCATTAATCAAACCAATGAATTTGCCAGTTTTCTTCCCCAATTATTCAAACAGAGGAGAGTATTGCCTACATACCCTAGATATTCACAGGCAAATTCGCTTCTACTTGAACAGGACTAAGGCTTCTCGTAAATCAGGCCAGTTATATTTGGCCTATTCTGGACCTAGATTAGGATGTGCTGTTGCTAAGGTCACATTGGCTAAATGGTTAAAAGACTGAGTAACCTTAATTTATAGAAAACGTAATATCCCATTAACTACTTCCGTAAAGGCTCATTCTACAAGGTCGTGGCAACTTCTGCTGCCTTCCATGACAGAGCCTCTTTACATGACATTTGTGCAGCTGCAACTTGGGCTAGTCCTCATAACTTCATCAGTCACTACAAGTTGGATTTGGCCTCCAGGGGAAGAGCATCTTTTGGTTCTATGGTGCTCAGGAATGTCCTTCCATAAGAGCCTCCCAGGAATAAAGGTAGCTGGGGACTCTGTCCCACATGTAAGGAATGAATGAAGATTAACAATATCAGATAAAGAAGTTATGTCTTACCATAACATTCCATCTGTATAGTTGATCCCCGTTCAGTCATTATGACCCTCCCTCCTTCCCCCTCCTGGGGCTTTTAGTTTATCTCACCATTCGGTTCTGTTAGGTCATTTGACCAGAGGTAGCCTCTACCTTCTTTTGACTTGCAAACTCAATCTGAGGTAACAGGGAGAGGGGAATTCTGGGTAAGAGTTTAGCTCGAGAGTTTGTAGCTGGCACGAGCTTGGAAGATGGCCGGCTCGGTGACTACCCAGACGTAATGACTGAACGAGGATCAACAATACAGATGGAACGTTATGGTAAGACGTAACTTCTTTATGTTAAGTTGTCTATCTCGCCTTCATTCTTGCTGGATGGGTTCGGAGCCGACCTCGGCTCCGACTCGGCCACTCTAAAAGCTCGAGAGTTGGTTCCACTTATATCCCACAATGCTAGGCGAGAGTTACCTCAGATCTCGAGGTTGGTTGCTTCTACCGTTCCTGGTGAGTTTTAGCTTTTTCTATTAAAAGTTACTCTTTTTCCCCCTTTTTCAGTTTAATTCTTCTTAAGTTAGTATAGTTCATAGAACTTTATCCCCGACCCTAATTTTTCCCGTTTTTTGTTTAAAAGAACCTTTGGTTCTTCCCTTGGGCCTTAGCCCTTCTCTTCCCTAGGGAGTGTTTGTGTAGTTTACTATAATTTGCTACAGTTTGTTGTACTTTATTTTTAGTATCTTTACTAAAATTGTTATTCTGACAGGGTAACTGGTGTGTTTGAGTGTGTGTTTGTGTTCACCAGTTAGGCTATGTCAAAAGAAGCAAAGGTCTCCGGATTCAAGAATTGTGATGCGTGCTGTCAGAAAATGTCTCTGACAGACGCTCACACTTCTTGTGTCTATTGTCTGGGTTTTGCACCTGCAGGACTCCTGTGCTGTTTGCCATGGCTTCAGCCCCAGGGTCCTGCAGGAAAGAAAAACAAGCTAATTCTGAGAGGCTTGTTGAAGCCTGAGGATTCCCTGTCTGTCTCAACAGGAAGCCCTCTAAGGCATCGAGGTCTTGAGCCGAGACCTCAGGTTGTTCAACCTTGATAAGACTCAGTCCACAGTTTCTGTGGCTTCCTCGGCCCGGCGAGCCGGGTTTATCAGTACCCGTGTCGGCTCCGACAAGATCTTGAGCCGACAACCAGAAAGAGGTCTAGGTCACCTTCTCTTGTCTCCGTTCATTCGGCTCCAGGTTCTCCCCTGCTGTCTGTACGGGCCCAAAGGTCTCATTCCTCTAGGTCATCGCGGCTTTCCGATCATGACCTTCAGAGGGTGGTGAGTCGACTACTCAAGTCCGAGGCACTAGCCCAGATGCTTCAGAGCCCGACTCATCAGTCGGTGCCTGCCCCGTCCATCAACTCTTTCCTCCTTCGACTCTTTTGAGTTCGAACCGAGACTGTGGTCACCTCGAGCCGAGACAATTGTCTTCGGCTCCGTTTTCTTCCGTGGAGGAATCTCGGACTTTCCTCGTCGCTCGAGGGGTGAGTGGCATCGGACCCTTGTCCGACCAGCCATCACTGTCGGTGCCGAGGACCTCTGGCTCTGCCTGACAGGGTGTGTTAGAGCCTGGCTCTACTCCACAGTCGTCGATGCTGCCTCAGGTCTCATCCCGGACCGCAGAGAGCCAGCTCCTCAGGAGCCCAGGCCTCTCCTGATTTGGCAGAAGAGCCCCTCGAAAAGGAAGTGCAAGAGGAAGCACATTGACTCACCTGAGTCTATCACGCCGGACACAGATCTGGATGATTCTGAGGGTTCCTTCTGAAGATGTCTCATTTGCAGACATTCTGGAGATCCTTAAACAGAGTGGCCAGCCCTCAACCCTTCAGAATCTGTGTATCTTGAGGCCCTTCCACCTCCTGGGTGTCCCCCCGACCCCCTCATGCAGGTGGTAGCTAAGAAGGCATGGACGGCTCCTGATTCAGTGGACCCCACAGGAGAGACCCTCCAAATTCATCACAGCTCCATCAGACAAGCAATTTTTATCAAAAGGAGTTTCTGTGGATGCTATGGTGGTAGCTGCCGCCACAAAGAAGGAACTGGCTGATCCTTCAGTGCCTGTCCATCCACCTAACAAGGAATCTAGGTCCATGGCCATTCACTTTCAAAGGGAGGACTTGGTCAGGAAGCGTGAGAGATGTGAAGACCCCTACAGCTGCGGGGTTCCAAGAAAAATGAACACGCAGCTGGCTATCCTTAATTCCATTTCCAACTCCTCCATGCGCCTCCACGAACTCCCCTTTGATGGATCATCTCTTTTGGTCCTCAAGTGAAAGAAACCCTGACTAGAGACTGATGGCAAGACCCTTTCTGCCGCCGGAGTCCAGGCCTTACCCCAAAGGCCAGAAGGGTGGGAAGATGTGGTTCCGTAAACAATCTCAAGGGACTTGCTTTGAAGTCGGTTCCCGCGCTGACGCGACAGAGGGCCCCCCGCCAGAGGCAGAGGGGAACAACAATGGTAGACGCCCTAGAGGCAGAGGGGGCCCGCAGAACCAGGGCCCTTTCAGCATCCCTGAGGTGTTGCCTGACTGCCCATCTCGGAGGCAGTCGGGGAAGATTGTCACTGTACCCAGAAGCCTGGCTATCCTTGACACAAGACAAATGGGTACAGTCCATCATTCAAGGTTATTCTATCCCCTTTCTTTGTTTTCCAAATCAGTCAAAAAATCCCTTCCAGATGTTCCAGGATATAGCAGCTTTGGAAATTTCAAAACTGCTTGCAAAAGAGCTATTCAGCCAGTGTCAGCAGACCAACAAGGATCCGAATCTACTCAAGGTTCTTTTTAGTTCCAAAGAAAACAGGGACTGGAGACCAATTTTGGATCTCAGTATCTTGAACAGATCGGTCAAGAAAACAAGATTTCGGATGGTCACGCTGCAATCCATTCTTCCCCTATTGGGAAAAGGAAACTGGATGTGCTCTATAGACCTTCAGGTACTATCACACAAAAAAAATGAACACGCCTCCAACAGAAGATTCCTCCGCTTCAGGCTGGGAACCAGTCATTTTCAATTCAGGGCCCTGCCCTTTGGTCTCACCACCCCCCCGGTGTTTACCAAATGCATGGCAGTGGTAGCTTCTCACCTGAGACGACAAGGATTCCAGGTGTTTCCATATTTGGACGACTGGCTCCTCACAGCTCCCACCAAGCATCTCCTTCTGATGGCCAGAGATTACACTTTCTGTCAAAATTGGGTATCTCAATAAATTCGAAAGTCTGTTTTAAATTTAGATACTGTAAACATGTCTGCAACACTACAAAGGATATCAGACATTCAAAATTGGTGTCACTACTTCTCAACAACAACAGAGCCAAAGCCAGGTTAGTTCTAAAGGTGTTTCTCCTCCCATTGGCCAGATACCATGCGGATCCTTCAGTGGATGCTCTTTTCTCAATGGTCATACCAGGAACTTCCAATGTCTCACACCATTATGATCAGCATCTCATGTGTGATGTCTCTCCCCCCAGCTCCTGTTGGGGAGACCATTGTTCCACCTCCTCTGTTGCTACTCTGACAACGGATGCCTCCCTGATCGGGTGGGGGCATTATCAGGGCAGGACAGTCCAGGGCACATGGCAACCAAACGAATGCCACTTGCACATAAATGTTCTGGAGATGAGTTCAAGACTCTCTAGACAGACAATATGTCTGTAGTGTGGTACATCAACAAACAAGGCGGAACCAGATCGAAGCACTCAGACTGTGGCAATGAAGTCCAATCACATTGCGGACAAGTTGAGCAGAGCTATTCTTATGCCTCACGAGTGGTCTCTGAAAGACTCTGTAGTGAGAGAGATGGGGTCAGCCTTATCTTTTGCTACTCCCCAAAACAGCAAGTGCAGAGAATACTTCACTCTCTTTTTAGCCAGCCAACCCAGCAGGGACGACTAGTCAAAGTTTGGCCCGGGGACTTCTGTATGCATTTCCTCCTTCCCACTGATCTCTCAAGTAATACAGAAAGCTATCGCTCAGAAGGCCTCATTGATCCTCAACTGGCTGGAACCTGGACCTAGTTCCAGATCGTTTGATCCATCAGTTCTGAACCTCACTGCTTGGTTCCTCCACTTCCAACAGTAGCCAGGCTTCCTCAATTATCTCACTCTGTTAGAGATATTTTGATAGCTTCCATAAATCTTCCACTGAAAGATTTATTTGAGTAACAAGGAAAGGACATAGATCCCATCCAACTAGTCCTTGATTTTCTTGCTGAACTCTTCCATGCAGGTTCATCTCCATCTACTCCTCCTTCTCCTTGGGACCTAAATTTAGTTCTTGCTTCTTTGATTCTTTAACCTGCAGCTTCATGTTCCTTAAAGCTATTATCATGGAAAACTCTTTTTCTGGTGGCTATCACATCAGCTAGAAGAATTTCAGAACTTCAAGCACTCAGTTGTCGTTCTCCTTACCTTGTGTTCCATAAGGACAGAGTTTTTTACGAACTAACCGCCTAAGGTGGTTTCAACATCAAATCTAAACCAATGCATTGACCTCTACTACTTGGACAGGACAAAACTATTCAGAAAATCTGATCAGCTGTTTGTCTCTCCGCCACCAAGGACAAGGTGCTAGGAAGGTGGGACCCATCCAGCATCCGCCAGGATAGAGATAGACAACAATAGAAGGATGTTTCTTGCCTATATAGCCATCTTACTTGTTCTTAGTTGTCTTCTTCTTTCCCTTTCTCTCCTTCCCACCCTCCCCTCCTCCCCTGGACCGGGAGGAGGATGTGTCGTGATCTCTCACTACCTTTCTTTCTCATCTGCTATTATGCATATTTATTGTTTTTTCTTTCATTTGATTTAGGTCACCTCTTCCTGCTGTTTGAAGGTGGTGTGTCTCACTGTTATATTGTGTTTCTGTGATGGTTAAGTCTTACAAGCGAAGATCTCGTAAACTCCTAGCTAGCATTGATGGATAGGGGAGCTCGGGCGGTGGAACCACAACTCGAGCTTTTGAGGTGGCGGTGTGGAGAGGGTGACTCCCCATCCCCAGCAAGAAGAAGGCGAGAAGAAGACAACTAACATGGAACGTTATGGTAAGAACATAACTTCTATTTCTCGCAATTCCCAGTTTTTCCTATGTAATTTGCTCCAACCCTTTTCGAAAGATCCCAATTTCAGTTGTTTTATCTCTGTTATTATATTCACTACTTCTAGTAAAGTTGGTTTAGACTTTGATTTCCATTTTGTTATAATTGTTTTTTTTCAGCCATCGTAATTAAAATTAGTATGGCCTTGCTATGTCTAGGCAATTCTGATTCTGTATCATAGCTCAAAAATAGTTTCCTTAGTAGCACCAATTTGGTCACCCAGTATCTCTGGCAGAGTAGTCTGCAGGGAATCTTTAAAGTTTGCAAATTCATTGCACTCTCAGAAAATATGTTCCCAGTTACCTCTTTCTTCCACATCACAGTTCCAGCATTTGGTGTCTACCTAAGGAAAAATTCTTTGGAGTCTACTTGGGGTATAAAAATGCCTATGTAAACATTTCCAAGCAAAGATCATAAATCTTCTAGACTTTGTTGCATATGTGGGAGATGTATATATATATATATATATATATATATATATATATATATATATATATGTATGTATATATATATATATATATATATATATATATATATATGTATATATATATATATATATATATATATATATATATATATATCCCATTGTTTCTTTGTGAATCGCTTATCCAATCTCTCTTCCCAATCCTTTCTAACCTCCTCTGACTGATTCTTATAATTATCATGCAGTGTTTTGTATGCTCTACTACTTATTCCTTTTTTAACAGCAGCGTCTGTTCTAGGTTCTAATAAAAATTTTACTAGTGCTGGTCTTTCACTTAGGATCCCACTATTTATTTCTCTTTGCCTATATATTCTGATATCAGTATTTGATAGAGGAAGGCAATGTCTGTCCTGCATTCCAAATAAATTCTTGGCCTCTTCCCATTCTATTACCTTTCCCACTCTAATTATTTGCTCCCAATACCTTGTATTTTTTACCAGTTTTCTCCAGTAAATTCCAGCCCCCAATTCCATATTGTCTGTATCCCTAATTGCAGTCATCCCTATCAGCAGAATCAGCTTTCTCCATTCTCATGTTGGCTTAGTTCTTAGAATACTTTCTCCTACTTCATAAATACAACAATCTGCATGGTTTTGTTATTCACCTTAAGGGTCTGCATCCAAAATCGGAATCTCTCCGTGTTTCTTCAACACCGCTGTTTCATCATCATCTCTTTCCACTTTGAATTGTAGGTTTCTTCTTGTGCTATGTATAGGAGCCTTAATTGTAGAGCTCTGAAATACCCCTTCAAATCGGGTAATCCCAAATCACCTAGTTCAATTGGGAGAATGAGCTTATTCCACTTGAATGTTTCCATCTTTCCCTCCCAGATAAAATCCTTCAGCTCTTTATTAATTGCTATCCACACCTTTTCCTCTGGTTATCAAAAATATGCTAGACCTGTGTATAAAACTAAAGGGACTAAAACATTTTAACTGCTTGTATCTTGCTCTCCATATCCATATAACAGAGTTTCCAATTTCTCAGTTTTTGTATTATATTTTGTTTAGTCTCTTTCCACATATCCTTAGCTGACACACTAGAATCCTTTTTAATACATACTCTTAAGTACTTCATTTTATCATGTCCCCATACATATGAATATTGCTGAACTACTTCTTGTGTGGGTACATAATTTACAGCTGTTGCCTTTGTTTTAGCTTCATTAATTTTGTATCCCGAAAAGATTTGAAAATGCCTCAAAATACACTGTAATGTCCTTTTCTAGTTTTATCAGGTATAAAATAATATCATCTGCACTGATTATATCCTTGAATTTCTGAGATTCTTATTGTCTTTGCCAATTTCACTGGTATAATCCTAACCTAAATAGGGTATATAACTAAAAGAAGAAAGTCATGACTACAGTCATGAGGAACAACTCCTATGATGATAAAACTCTCTAATTAAACTAAGCAGGAAACCAAGAGGATTAATTAAGTGCAACAAGGTGAATTACGAGGTCAAGAGTGCCTCACAGGCTAAAGACAATCACAGGGTCTTATACAGCTATGTCCAAAAACTCAAAGACAGCACATATCAGTATGCCAAACTGGTGTTCACTGGTGCCACCTTCGCTGACCAGAATGGCATAGCGAATTTGCTGGCTGACATGTTCAGCTCAGACCTCACCCCAGACACCCCCCCCCGCCTCCCCCCAGTGAAATACCAACTAGCATAACTCCCCCCCCAAGGATAAGCATGGAGCAGGTCCTGTCAGTGCGTACTAAGGACAAAAACACAGCCTCAGTATCTCCCAAGAATATCCCAAGATGTCTCCTAAATACATTAAAACATGAAAAAACGTGTAGACCAAGAAGCCTCACTCTGGAATGTTGTAAAACGTTTCAGCAGATGTAAAAAATACGTAAAAAATCTTGTAGTCAAAATCTTTAAAGATGTAACAGCAATTCAAAGGGTGCTCGCCAAAAAATGATGACCAGGTGGTAAACTAGAAATCTTTTTATTCCACAAACACGAACCAAACTCCAACACAAGCGCTTTCACCCGTTTGTAACGGGCTTTTTTCAAGTGTGATTTCTGAGTACCACAGCTCTTTTTATGTTGGCAAAACAGAACGAGAATTTAGACGTAGGATATACGAGCACATGAATGATATTAAAACAAAAAAGGAGACTAATGCTTTTGTCAAGCACTCCGAACAATGTGCCAACGTCTCTATTCGTTTTTTTGTTTTGGACAGGGTAGTTCATGACAAGAGGGGTGGTGATTGGAAGAATGCTCTAAGTATTAAAGAATTAATTTGGCAGCTTAGGCTTGATGCCACAAGAAGCCCTGGTTTAAATGATGGAACCAGTTTGGCTTGCATTTTGAAGGATAGGTACAGTAAACTATAAATCAGTGGATCTACATTCACTTTTATATATACATATTCTTTCTGTTTTTATGACACACAGGTATACATATTGTGGATTTTCAAGTTTTATCATTCATTTGTATTACAAATTGATAATAACATGAACTTAATATTAGAATTACTTATTATTCCATGTTTACCTAGGTTAAGGTATGCGCATATTTACATTTGATTTTAAAATTCATGTGCTTTAATGATTTATCTATAGGGTAAACATCAAATAATGTAACAACTTATTTATTTATTTAACACAATATTTTCTGTTTTTCACTTTTTATATAAAGCAACATGTAAGATTGATTCATTTACTTGGAAGGTATTACACACAACTGCAAACACAACTACTTTGTGACTAAGATATAGCACAAAAAATGAGTATTTAATGCAGTTGTTACATTCAAACTTTAAGTTGAGGTAACATCAAGAAGTTTTTTATTAGATTGTTATTATTAAATGTGTCAAAACGTAATGCATTTTTATTTTTTATTTTTATCATTTTAACACTTATTATTACTGTGATAACAAAAGCACATGTTTAAACAGTTTTTAAATGCATATATTTTTTTTTTTTTTTTTTTAAAAAAGAAAGTATGGTTGATTAATTCAATCATTCAATTACACAATTAATTAACCTAATAACCCAGCATATATAAGAAAGAGCTGTGGTACTCAGAAATCACACTTGAAAAAGCCCGTTACAAACGGGTGAAAGCGCTTGTGTTGGAGTTTGGTTCGTGTTTGTGGAATAAAAAGATTTCTAGTTTACCACCTGGTCATCATTTTTTGGCGAGCACCCTTTGAATTGCTGTTACATCTTTAAAGATTTTGACTACAAGATTTTTTACGTATTTTTTACATCTGCTGAAACGTTTTACAACATTCCAGAGTGAGGCTTCTTGGTCTACACGTTTTTTCTGTTTCCTTGTTGTGGTTTGCTGCATCTTCTGATTTGTCGTTTCTTCAAATGGCGGAAGACCAATCCTCTCCTGGCTTTATCAACACACCCTTTCTTCTGTTGGAGGAACCGGATGACACGCCGGTTACGAGAAGGGAGCTTAACCAAGTGCTAGCTCTCTTGACGCAACTAAACAATACGTTGATGAATGCGAATGGTTCCGATAGTTCGAATATACCTTGCAATCAGCAACATGGCAAGGAAAAAGATAAAGCGAATGAAAGGAACGGCGAGCAACGTAAAGAAGTTACTGTTAACTTATCTTCTGGCGACCCGGTTATTGTGGACTATCCTCAGGTTTCTCCACTTGTTAACAACTCAGCTGAACGCAGCAATTCTACTTACCTGGACAACAACTTCAGTTTTAAAGCCTGGACTGAACGACAGCCGCAGTTTAAAACAGGTACTGTCAATGTCAATACCAATGCTCGTTTTGAGCAATTGGAAAATAAATTTGAGCTGTTTAAAAACAAGTTATATTCTTATAAAAACACTCAGCTCGAAATTAACTACCTGAATGAATGTATTCAAGTGGAACGTGTGCCCAAAGGGCTGCGTTGTTACAGATATCCTAACAATGCTTGTGCAGGTTCGGTTTTACATTCAAAATTAACTGAATTGTTTAACAGAACTGGTGTTGAAGTACTAAAGCTTATGGTTGACGACTATGCATTTAAAGGAAATGTTATTTTGAATGAATTGAACACCTTACATGATAACATTGTTAAGGATGACAAATTTATTAGTTTTAAAAAGAAATACAATGATACATTTAAAGAGGTAGATGAACATTGTTTTAAGGTGTTGGACAGAAAAGCAAAGAAGATGGAAAGGGACTTGGTTGAATATAGAGAAAATAGGGCCTACCCAGTACCAGGGTTTAAAAGAAATGTAAATTTAGAGGAAACAAGTAATAGGTTTAACCAGGCGTCAAATGAGGGACAAGAGTATTCTGACATGCCCAGGAGGAGTGAAAGATTAGCGCAAAAGGGAAACAATTACAACCAACAGGGTTTTCAGATACCCCAGGGCAGACCACGGGTGAAATCCAACCAATTTCAACAAAATGCCTGGGGGAAAAGACGATAATTTATAGTAGATCTTCTGAACACAATCACACTGCACACTCATTAGTAACATGTGAGGAAGGAATTTGCAGTATTAATAGTTTGAACGGCTTTAAAATATACAACTACACTGATATCCAGATTACTGAAACATTCTTTGAACTTTTTACTAAGGGACTGCAATTTGTTCCACACAGGGCAAGTTATTTGCCAAAACTGCTTATTGAATTAAAATTATTCATAAGAAACCTTAACTTAAGGGTGTTTTTTAAAAACCAACCCCAAGGAGAGCGTTTACTTTGTAGAAGCAGTACTTTCAATCCTCCCACTCATCCCAAATTACAGTTGTTTGAGGAACTCATTGAAAAAAGTTTCAGGGATTATTTCAAAAACAGAAACAAAAACACTAAACATTTCACTAATTTTCCTCACAGTTTGCAGGTCATTGTAGATAAAATTAAGGATGACAACATCAGGGTAATGAAGCCTGATAAAGGGGGTGGCATTGTATTGATGAAACAGTTTGAATATGACAACTATATGTGTAATATTTTACATGACACGAAAACATGCGAGGCCATTTCTTTAAATGAACTCAACATTGCACTTGGTCAGATCAAGGACTATTTGTACGATTTACTAATGCAAGGGTTCATTGATGAAAAAACATACAACTTTCTAACTGTTTCTAAACCCAAAACTCCAATTTTATTTGGCATCCCCAAGGTGCATAAGGGGCTTAACCCACTGAAATTTCGTCCAATAATCTCCGGAGCGGGTGGAATAACAGAACCACTTAGTAAATTTATGGATGTTCAACTAAAAAGCTATGTAGCAAGACTAAAACACATTTGTAAGGACTCCTGGGAATTTTTAAGTAGTTTGGATCAAAGTATGGACAATTCCAGGCTATATATGGTCACGATAGACATCGTTGACTTATTCCCTAGTATCCCTCATGAGCAGGGTTTAGACTGGTTTGGTGAGGCAATTAGTAAGGAATCTGGCCTCAGTAACTGTATGGTTAATAACTTACTTGAGTTCATGAGAATAATTTTAAACAACAATTTTATATTCTTCAATGGGGAGTTCTTTAAGCAAATTAGTGGGGTGGCCATGGGGGCTCCATGTGCCACTTCCTATGCAAACATAGTTTTGAGTAAATGGGAGGCAGAATTTATCCATTCCACCCAATGGAGCAAATACATCAGCTTCTACAGGAGATTTTTGGATGACATCTGCATTCTTTGGGCAGGCTCTGAAGGGGAATTTCAGGACTTCATGAATTACTTGGCCCAAACTACCAATTTTCTACGTTTCACCCATGAAATAAATGGGAGAAGTTTACATTATTTGGATATTAAATTAACCAAAAAATCTGACAATGTTGGTTTTGTTTCCCAAATATACAGAAAAAAGACACATTGCAACTCTTTTTTACATTTTAACAGTGGGCACCCTTTGCATGTTAAGAGGGGCATCATTAAGGGACAACTGGTGCGTGCATCTAGAATTTGCAGCACAAAGGACTTGTTCTTTGAAGAGACAGAATTTCTTAGGAGCTCTTTTTTGGACAGAGGGTATCCTGAAGAATTCTTTCAGGACATTCTTGATGAAGTTCTAAGAAAAAGAGATGCACATTTTCCACCGCTCTTAGGGGTTAAAGCGGTCATTCCTAGGAGGCAGAATAAACTGGAAGACAACTTTGGCAGTAATTTTATATACACATATTCACAAGATGCACATTTTATTGAAAGTACAGCAAGCAATTTTTGGCCCATTGTCCATATGCAGGATGAATTTGCAAACATGTTTTCCAACAAAATTTCGTTTGTTAGAAAAAGGGGCATCAACTTGAAGGGCATTTTTGAAACTAAAACTAGTTCCAACAACAGCTTGCATACCAATACAGTGATCAAACAAAAAGGTACTCACGCATGTGGCATGTGCCATCAATGCAAGTACATCATAAATAGTGATAAAATCACCATCCCTTCTAGAGGTATCACCATTACATCTAAAGAGCATTTTTCCTGTAACTCAACTAAAGTGGTATATCTAGGAGTTTGTCAAAACTGTTTATCATTTTATGTTGGCAAAACAGAACGAGAATTTAGACGTAGGATATACGAGCACATGAATGATATTAAAACAAAAAAGGAGACTAATGCTTTTGTCAAGCACTCCGAACAATGTGCCAACGTCTCTATTCGTTTTTTTGTTTTGGACAGGGTAGTTCATGACAAGAGGGGTGGTGATTGGAAGAATGCTCTAAGTATTAAAGAATTAATTTGGCAGCTTAGGCTTGATGCCACAAGAAGCCCTGGTTTAAATGATGGAACCAGTTTGGCTTGCATTTTGAAGGATAGGTACAGTAAACTATAAATCAGTGGATCTACATTCACTTTTATATATACATATTCTTTCTGTTTTTATGACACACAGGTATACATATTGTGGATTTTCAAGTTTTATCATTCATTTGTATTACAAATTGATAATAACATGAACTTAATATTAGAATTACTTATTATTCCATGTTTACCTAGGTTAAGGTATGCGCATATTTACATTTGATTTTAAAATTCATAGGTTCATAGGTTCATAGGTTCATACTAGGCTATCTGCCCGAGGGCATTTACAAGCCTAGCCCATCGTTTTGTGGCTTAGGCCACCCCTTTAGTATGGGGAACTATACCCATTATTTTTCTGTGCCTCTGTCGAGCAGTGACACTGAGGTAATCCCTGGGGTATATCTGCGATCTCCCATCCATTGGTCAAGATTTCTCTTGAACAAGGCCAGCGAGGTGCTCTGCCTCACATGTACCGGGATTTTGTTCCACAGCATAGGGAGTCTTTGGGTGATGAATCTATCCCTCCAGCACGTCCTATTAATAGCCGTGTCAAGGTTTAAGTCTCCGCCTTGTGGCTCTGATGGATCTAGATTTTTGAGGTGAAGCATATTCATCAAATCTGGGTTTGACATGGCCTTGTATGTTAGGCAAAGGTCACCTCTGAGCAAGCGGTAAGCGACTGAATAGAGCTGGAGTTCTTTCAGTCGGGCAGCATAGGACAGATTTTTGAGACCCTTTATCCTTTTGGTGAGGAACTTTTGTGGCCTCTCCAGCTGCTGCAAGTGTCGGGTCAGATACATTCCGAATGGGGCATTGTACTCAATCATTGGTCTGATGAGTGATGAGTAAAGGGAGACTATGACCTCCCTTGATCTAGATGAGAATCCCTTCATGATAAGGTGGGCAATGTAGAAGGTCTTCCTAACTACTTTAGCTACATGGGTGTCGAATGACAGACTACTATCAACCTGGGTCCCCAGGTCCCTGATAACTTCTTCTGTGCTCAGTGGATTGCCACCTATTTGGTAGCTAGGGGTAACCTTGTTTTTCCCGAAGGGTATGACTATGCATTTTTGGCATTTAACTTTAGGCCGTGGCTCTGGCACCAGTTATCCGTTTCTGTGAGACCCTTCTGAAGGATATCTGTGTCAGATGTGTTTTCTACTATGGCCCAGTTTGCAGTCATCTGCAAACTTTGTCAGCCATAACCCTCCTGTGTTTGCTTGTACTGGAAAAGTAGATGCCAAACAAGAGTGGGCCCAGGACTGAGCCCTGTGGGACACCACTTGTGACAGGCTTTGAGTCTGACATGGCGCCAGCAGCTCTGACCCTGTGGGTTCTGTCACTCAGCCAGTTTGCAACCCATCTTGTGATGTATGGGTTGACATTTAAGCTGATGAGTTTTTCAATGATACCCGAATGGGGTATTGTATCGAAGGCCTTAGCCAGATCGAGGTAGGCTGTATGGACTGCCTTTCCTCATCAATGGCTTTGGTGACTGTTTGAAAAAGTCAACCAAGTTTAAAAGGCATGATCTGCCTTTGACAAAGCCAAACTGGGTTGGATCCAAAGTCTGCAAATTCCCTATGTCTTTATTTATGAGGTCCATTATGATCCTCTCCATGGCTTTGCAGATAAGGCTTGTCAAGCTAATGGGCCGGTAATTTCCAGGGTCGGTGGAGGCACCGCCTTTGTGAAGTGGTACCACAGTTGCAGTGCGCCACTCCCTGGGTACGTATCCAGAGGTAAGACTTTGATTAAACAGCTGTCCAAGCTGTGGGTTTAATTCCTCATTGAGTTCATGGAGCACACAGCCGGGGACACCATCAGGTCCCATGGATGCTGTGTTTTTTGCTTTGGAGAGAGCAGTTCTCACTTGGGCTGGAGATGTTTGGGGGCTGCAATCGTTGGGTATAGATATCATCCCGTTTGGGGGGGGGGAGAAGTTTGCACTGAACCTGTCAGCCAGTATGTTGGCAATGTCTGTAGGATCAGTAATCTTCACATCATTTTGAACTAGCTCTGAGCATATCTGGGAGTTTCCTCCCAGGTTTCTAACATAGCTAAAGAAGGCCTTATGATTGTCTTTTGAGTCTTTAGCTATTTTTCTCTCGAAATTTGCTTTGGATGATTTTATGAGAGCTCTTAGTTTTTACTTATAGTGATCAAGGGTGTCTTACCTTTTAAGGATTTTGCTCTATCTTGTAGTAGCTTCCTCCTTTTGTTGTAGAGTTTGTTTATGGCTGGGGTCCACCAGACTGGATGCTTGCCTTTGGTACAAAGAGTCTTTGTTTTGCTTGGGATTGCCTTATCCATGCAGTCCTGCAGGTGCTGGTAGAAGGCATTTGTAAGTGATTCAGCGGCTTGAGTACTGTTTTCCGCGCTCGGGGCCTTAAAGGAGACCACACTAGTCTTTAGAAGTGTGAAGTCGGCTTTTGAGAAGTTCTTTACTGTGGTCTTTTATTTCAGGTGGGGTGGGATGAGGACCTCCAGCGAGATTAGTTTGTGGTCTGATCTCACCAGTGAGGGGTACACCTCCGGTGTTGAACATTGTGCTCCCATGTTCGTGATGATGAGATCAAGTATGTTATCTCCTCTTGTGGGGATGGTGACTAGTTGTTCCATGGCATTTGAGTTTATGAATTCCAGGAACTTTTGGGCTAGGGTGTTTGGGCTTGAGTAGTGTTCCCAGTCTATATTAGGGTAATTGAAGTCACCTAGTATGATGGTGTTTGGTGATACATTTATCCCTCTAGTGTTTTCAGGAAGGCCATGTGAGGTTCCTGAGTTTGTGAGGGTGGCCTGTAACATGCTACAATTTGCAGAGCAGTCTTGCCTATGGTTAATTGCACCTGGATGGTCTCCGATGCATCGTGCGTTGCCACCAGTCTTGAGGTGTGGGTGTCCTTGATGAATATGGATACCCCTCCTTTCTTGGTATTGTCCAGATTTTGGGGCCGGAACGCATGATATGAGGTAAAACCTGATAGCGCGGGGTGCTCTCAGGAGCCTTGAACCAGGTTTCTGTCACAGCACAGACATCGATGTTCTCCATACTGAGAAGGGCCTCGAGTGCGTGCATTTTGAGATTTAGACTTCTGGCATTGAGCAGCATTACCCTTAGTTTTTTCCTTTTTGTGTTCTAGGGTGGTAGGTTTAGAATTTGAGCCTTGCCTAAAAAGGCACTATGGGGTGGCAAGAGCCTTTGCCAATATCCGAATCCCAGGGTGACAGGTGCAAGCCGCCCTCATGGCAGCGTGGCTTGTCCAGCATGTCATCCCAGGCAGACAGACACTGGATCCCCTTTGAATGACACCAGTGTTTAAGCCAATTGTTAAAGCTGATCATCTTATCTCTGTATTGTGGCATCATTCTTGGTGAAGGTAGGATACTGCTCAAGGTCAGGGTCATACCTGTCTGGGCTACATAATCAGAGAGCTCCTCAATGTCTCTTTTCATGTAGTCCAAGGAGGTACGTCTCAGGTCGTTTACACCAGCGTGGACAATGACTGAATCATATTTGTACCTGCTGTTGAGAGACCTGAGTGCTTGCGTTATGTGGCGGATTCTAGCGCCCGACAGGCAGCTTACTGTGACCTTCTCCTTACTCAGTCTGGTGAGCGGGACGCCAGTGTGTCTGACTATGGAGTCACCAATGACTAGTGTGTCTGGCATTGTGTTTGGCCTTAAGGGCTGTGACTGTTTGACACTCTGACTGTGAGGTCTATGTGTTGCAGGTGTTGTGTTCTGAGGTGGTGGTTGTTTGGGTGTCTGCTTTGGTGGCCTCTGCTGTTTTGGTAGATTTTGATCAGAGCCTCCGAGTATGTCTTTGTGTGTTTATGTGTATGATTTGAGGTTGTAATGGTAATATGTGAGACTGGGTCTATAGTGTGTGTGGTAACCTTCTCCTCCTGACTGGTCTTGCCAGTCCTATGTTGAGAGAGCTCAGCCTCCAGTTTGGCCGTGTAGTTGCATCTCTCGCATGTATTTGTGTTTTGTGGGAGGAGGAGAGGGTTGTCTGTGTACATGAGGCAATTGTAACATTGCCTCAATATTCCCAGGTTCACCAGCTGAGCAGGAGAGGACACTAGCAACTGATCCCTCGACATGCTAGAATGAATAGACAAAAAAAACTTTAAAAAAGATTCCGGGGGACGTGGGTGACCGAGAAATGGGGGGTTGCCTTTTTGGGGTACTATCTATGACAAGAGTGCCGTATCAAGGTAATAAGTACTGTAGGAGCATGTGCTTTAATGATTTATCTATAGGGTAAACATCAAATAATGTAACAACTTATTTATTTATTTAACACAATATTTTCTGTTTTTCACTTTTTATATAAAGCAACATGTAAGATTGATTCATTTACTTGGAAGGTATTACACACAACTGCAAACACAACTACTTTGTGACTAAGATATAGCACAAAAAATGAGTATTTAATGCAGTTGTTACATTCAAACTTTAAGTTGAGGTAACATCAAGAAGTTTTTTTTTTTATTAGATTGTTATTATTAAATGTGTCAAAATGTAATGTATTTTCACTTTTATCACTTTTATCATTTTAATACTTATTATTATTGTTATAACAAAAGCACATGTTTAAATAGTTTTTAAATGCATATATTTTTATTTTTTTTTTTTTTTAAAAAAAGAAAGTATGGTTGATTAATTCAATCATTCAATTACACAATTAATTAACCTAATAACCCAGCATATATAAGAAAGAGCTGTGGTATTCAGAAATCACACTTGAAAAAGCCCGTTACAAACGGGTGAAAGCGCTTGTGTTGGAGTTTGGTTCGTGTTTGTGGAATAAAAAGATTTCTAGTTTACCACCTGGTCATCATTTTTTGGCGAGCACCCTTTGAATTGCTGTTACATCTTTAAAGATTTTGACTACAAGATTTTTTACGTATTTTTTACATCTGCTGAAACGTTTTACAACATTCCAGAGTGAGGCTTCTTGGTCTACACGTTTTTTCTGTTTCCTTGTTGTGGTTTGCTGCATCTTCTGATTTGACATTAAAACATGACTTATTAGGACCACTTGAGTCAATTTTCAACTGTAACCTCAAAACAGGCTTTGTACCAGTAGAATGGAGGACTGCAGTGGTTATCTCACTTCACAAGGGTGGACAATCAACCAGCCCCAGCAATTACAGATCTTTTACTTTGACTCATGTAATATGCAAAGCCATGGAACAAATTATCATGGAAATTTTCAGCAAAGAAATGGGTAACCTTCAGTCACTGGAAACAACCCAGTTTGGTTTTGTCAAGGGAAAGTCTTGCCTACTAATCCTGGTGGAATACTTTGAGAAGGTCACCAAGGCAATGGATGAGGAGAAAACTGTTCATGTTGCTTACCTGGACCCAGCTAAGCCATTTGATTCAGTACTGTACTCTGGTATAGATGACATACTCACCAAACTGGGCATAAACTCCAACATAACTCACAGGATTGCCAGGTGACTCACGTACAGGACCCAGGAAGTCAGGATTGGTGATATCTCTTCCAGTAAGAGATTGGTCACCAGTGGAGTACCTGAGGGCTTCATGCTGGGACTGCTGCTATCTGGCATCTACTTCTTTGAGGTAAAGGTTAACGTCAAGACTGACCAAGTCTGCAGTTGACTGCAAATTGGGAGCTATCATAGACACCTCTAATAACACAAACATCTTACAAGAGGTCCAACACAGACAAATGACTGCTGCCAAAGTCACAGATTAAACCTAAACTTCTGAGCAGTGCATTAAAGTGCCTTTTGGTAAAACTGCCACCCAGGCTAATTACTCCATCTGTAAGACACCCCTTAGAGTTGACCCCATAGTCAAGCATTTGGGAATATATTTAAACAGTAATCTGGGGTAGGACCAGTAGGTGGCCAAGGTAGTAAGAAAATAATTCTGTCACACCCAACTTGTAAGTAAGGGCATTGCATCCAGGTCCAAGAACGTCTTAGAGCCACTTTATTCAGCCCTTATCAGACCCATCATTGAGTATAATACCCCCTTTGACATGTACCCGACCAGACATATCTAACAGTGGAAATGCCCACAAAGGTTCCTTACCAGGAGAATCTGAGTTATAAAGACAGTGTCCTATATGGAGTGCCTTAAAGCCCTATCTCTGTACTCCATCTCCTACAGGTTACTGAGAGTCAGTCTATGCCTGGCATACAGTGCATTATCGGATCCAGCTCTGATGGACCTTTTGAACACCCACAAAATGAACAGCATCACAGCCACTAGATCAAAGGAGTTAAATTGTGGTTGTGACATAAAGAAGACATATTGGTGAGGCAGGTGTGTGTCTCAGAGGATCCCCATGCTCTGGAACAGGTTCTCCATCTGTGAAAAGCAGAGTCCATTCATAACCCTATTTAAGCATATCCTTGACCAATGGATGAAAAAACAGAAACTCACACCAGGCCTTACCCCCATGTCTCTGATATTTGCAGATAGTAATGCCCAAGCTAACATATGCCCCCCTCATAACTTCTAGAAATTTCCTAACATACCCCCTTTTAATAAACACCTATGATGCACAGGGACACAACTGAGTTGGATTTCACAGCTACTGTTATAAAGGCCCTGGTGGTCATCAGCGTAGTGCACCCTTATGAACTTGTGTGTGTGTGTGTGTGTGTGTGTGTGTGTGTGTGTGTGTGTGTGTGTGTGTGTGTGTGTGTGTGTATATATATATATATATATATATATATATACAGACGCACTTTCTAGAACTCAAACTACACCATGTCACTAAAATTTTGCTACCGTCTCCCTAACCTGCTTTTAAAATTATATATCAGTTTCCTAATCTACATCTCCTCCACAAACTATTCCCCAACCCCTGCAACATTTACACACTCTACTCTTCTTCTGCATCATGACAACACCACAAAAAGCTTTAGTAACATATCAGCCAGCCTAATTCAATATCACTTTATGTATCTCTCAAAACTAAAAATCCTTCCAGACACAATCACTAGTAAACCTACATTCTACATAATAGTCTGCAACAGTAAATCTACCCAATACTTCAAACATTACCTCTCCAAACAACACACTGTATCTCTGTATGGGAATATCCACCCCAACCCAGGGCCCTCAACTACAGCTTCCTCTGCTAAAAGCCTAGACACTAAAAATATTTTTCTAGCAACCCTAAAAACATGTAATATCTGTAACAAAAGCACAGAATGTCATGCTTGGTTAAGTCAGTACATCCCCTATATCCTAGTAATCATCGAACCCTAGCTGAAACCCCCATATCCATGACACTGAAATAATACCTCCAGGCTATAATATACTCAGAAAAGACATAGCCAACAAAAAAGGTGGTGGGCTAGCCTTAATGTATCCCAACTCCATCACAATCTCATCTTTCCATAAAGAAATACTAACATCTGAAGTAGTTTACTTCATTTGGTCTTCAACTCGTGGGATACCAGATCTGTATCGTATCCGAGCCGGCAACCTTACTAGCATCTACTCCGAGCTCCAAGCTCCTCCCCTTACCCATAATACACTTCCACTACCTTCCAACCCCCAGATCCCGTTTGTCGTGGCTAGCTGAAGCATCGTGATCTCCAGAGCTCCAGGTAGTAAGTGGTTGTTAATGTCTTAAAAAGTCTATTTTTCTCTTCTAACTTTAGGTTACTGATAGTGTAGATTCCCCTTTCTCCTCCCCTCGCTTGGTGCATCAAGTTTTCTATTTTTAGAGTTGTTAGCTTAGTTTTTAGAGTAGTTTGTGAGTGTGTTTGCTTCCCCTCCCCCCAAGCATGTTCTATGTGTGAGTGTGGTGAGTGGGTGTTTCAGTGAGGAAAATAATACCTTTTTTCATGTTTTTCCACTGAGACTATGGCTGATAAGCCTATGTTTAAAAGATGCACTGAGTGTGGCCATAAGTTATCGCCTGCGGATGGCCGCATTCTTTGTGTTATGTGCTTGGGTGTGGCCCATCTTAGTACAGACTGCACTATATGCGTTGGTTTTAACCCACGTGCAAAGACAGGAAGGCTAGGTTAGCCCTGAAAGGCTTTCTTCCGAGGCAGTTGCCTCGTCTTCGGCTTCGGTCACAGCGACTGCTGTGGCCGCCTCTCCTTCTTCTCTTCCCCTGGCTTCTCCTCACTCCCAGGCTGGGACTCAACCTCCCATGCCAAAGCCTGCGGAAGCAGAGGGGAAAAAGGGCAGGGAGAAGGAGAGAGAGTTGAAGTCAAGAGAGGAGCATAAGAGGTCTCCAGACCTCTCTTCACCGGTCAAGACACCTAGGATCCGTGACGCCTCTTGGCTCCGATCTCCGAGGTTTTCCCTGGAGCTGGAGGAAACACTCTCTTCATCTAGGCCCTTGGTGCCCTGACCCACAAGGCCGGAGTCCGTGGCCTCATCGAGCTCCACCAGATCTTTATCTGAAGTCCACATGGATAAAATTATGAGGAAGTTCATTCCTACTCAGATCCAGATGGGGATCTTGCCAGCCCCCTCTCCCTCAGGATGGTGGAATTCGCTTCCTTTTTCCAGCCAATTTCTACTTCTCCGATCCGTCCACCGGGTTCTGAGTATTCGGATTCGAGGATGGTTTTAGTTAGGGGGCTGGCACTGATGCTTCCTCGATGCCGACAGCTGCCTGGAGAGTATCGGATCCGAGCCACTCTTGGAGCTGGAGCTTGGCTGTCAAATCCGAGGGAGTGAAACTTTTTTCATTAGCTCTGCCATTGTCAGGCCAAGTTCCCTCCCTCAGAGCTCGGTCCAATTCGGGCCCGGCTCCGATTCTGTCGTTGGACCTGTGGAGACCGGCCTCCTTATTGGTTCCACAGGAGGTTTGTTCTCCCTCAGAATTCAACGTAGTAGAAAGGGTTCTGTCCACTGGATAGAGACCCATGACTGTCCCCTCGGACTCTGCCCCGACCCTCTTGGCTTTCTCTATGATTCCCGTCATTTTACCAGAGGGACATCCCATGCTCAAGGAGCCCCAGACGGTTCCCCCTGAGGAACAAGTGGTTTGCGAGTCCCCCCCTCCCGGATAGCCCCACAAGGAGAGGTGCCTCGCAAGCATACGTGCAAAAGGAGGCACTTGGACTCCCCCCTCAAGTCCCTCACCGAGGATATGGACTTCAATGATGGGGAAGGTTCCCCCAGGTCCCTCCCAAGGATGTCTCCTTTGGAGACATCATGGAAATCCTTTGCCAACAAGGAGGTTGGTCTGCCCCCAAACCTTCTTCTGATGAGTTTGTGTTCCTGGAGGCTTTCGGCATGGGCCCATCTACTTCCTGGGTGGCCCCTCTCACAGATCCCTTGGAGGACCTGGTCACCTCGCAGGCATGGAAGGAGCCCGACACCCTGGAACCAATTCCCAAAAGACCTGACAGGATTTTGAGTCTACCTTCAGATAGGCCGGCATGGAACAAGGGCTCCCCCATAGATGCTATGGTGGTATCAGCAGCCACAAAGAAGGAACTAGCCCAGGAGAGTTCCTCTGTTCATCCTCCTGACCGAGAGTCACGAGTGAAGGACCGCCTAGGGAAGCGGGTTTATGTTTCAGCTACCTTTACTGTTAGGGCACTGAACTACCTGGCCCATGTCATGAGACTCCAATGCGACCTGGTAAAGGAGCTGGTGGAGTCTCCCCCTAAGCCCATTTTGCAGGAGGACAGGGACTCGTTCTCCACGAGGATGGTCACTATGAAAGCAGTCTCCAACACATCCATGTGACTCCTTTGACATGCTACTGAAGGAGCGGCTAGGGTGGCTGATTCCGGCGTGTCCATGAGGTGCAACGCCTCGCTCAGATTATGTCGATTTTTGGAACCTTTCAAGACGTCCTTTGGCAATGCCCCTTATGACAGCTCTACTCTTTTTGGTAAGACCGTCAAAGAGATGTTAGTCCAGAGTGAGAAGGACGGGAAGACACTGTCTGCCATTGGGATCCGCTTCTCAAACCTTCAAAGGTCCTTTTCCCGGAACCAGAGAGGGCATAAGAAGATGTGGTTCCAGAAGTCACAGTATTCCCGGGAAACGCAGGGCCCTTCTTCCCCCAGAGGCAGGGGGGGACAGAATGGATGTCGGCCTCAGAGGCACAGGGGGTCAGAGGAATTTGGGGTCTTGAAAACCTTTCTCGGACAGACCCAGATAGCAACCCTGAGGGGTGGCCTGACTGCTCTACTCTGGAGGCAGTCGGTGGACGATTGTCCTTGCACCTGGTGGCATGAGAGTCCATAACATCAGACCACTGGGTGCTTCAGATCATATCCAGAGGATACTTTATCCCCTCTGTGGGACCCCCAAATCTCCCTGTCACCTCCTGGACGTACCACCCATGCAAAGGGAGGCAGCAGCACAGGAAATTTCCAAGCTGCTAGTAAAACGAGCCATCAAAACCGTCCCCCCAGATCAGTCTGGATTGGGCTTCTACTCCAGGTTCTTTTTGGTGCCAGAGAAAACGGGGGACTCAAGGCCCATTTTGGACCTATCTACCCTGAACCTGTCAGTTGCCAAAGAGAAGTTCCAGATGGTCACACTACAGTCCATCATGCCATACCTGCAAGAGAGCGACTGGAAGTGCTCATTAGGCCTGCAGGATGCATACTATCACATAAAAATGCACAGGAGCTCCAGGAGGTCCCTCCGCTTTTGGCTAGGAGTCAATCATTACCAATTTCGAGCCATACCCTTTGGTCTCACCACAGTCTCCAGGGTGTTCACTAAAGTGATGGCGGTGGTAGAAGCTCACCTGAGGCTTCTGGGGATTCAGGTCTATCCTTACCTGGATGATTGGCTCCTCACTGCTCCCACCAGGCGTCTACTCTGCCAAACCAGGGATTATTTCTTGATCCTTGCCCTGCATTTGGGGATCACAATCAACGCATCTAAATCACTCCTAGTTGCTGTACAGGTGATAGACTACATTGGTGCAAGGATAGATACTTTACAGTGCAAAATCTTCCAGACCTTGGAGAGAGTACAAAACCTGAGGATGCATGTGTCACTAATCTACCATTCTCATCTTCCAACAGCGGAATCAGTGTTGAGGGCCTTAGGTTCAATGGTGGCAACCATAACGCTTCTCCTGTGTGCCCGGTTACATATGAGAATACTACAGTGGACTTTAGCTGTACAGCGGTCCCTGTTGGAACTTCCATTGTCATATTCAGTACAACTCAGTTAAGTCTGTCTGTTGTCCCTCATATGGTGGATATGTTCCCTGGACATTTTGGAGGGACTACCCTTTGTTCCAGCCCCAGCCCAAGCCACAGTGACCACAGACGCCTCCCAATTCGCGTGGGGGGGGGGGCGTTGTTCGGGCAGGACAGTCCAAAGCATGTGGTCCCCTGTAGAGATCAGCTTGCACATAAATGTTCTAGAGAGGAGGGCAGTCCTTTTAGCGTTGCAGGCCCTTCATGCCTTTCTTCCTCTGGGAACTATTGCAATTCAGTCAGACAGCATGTCAGTGGTCTGGTATATCAGCAAACAGGGAGGGACCAGATCTTGCCCCCTTTGTCATGAGGCCATGAGAGTGTGGGAATGGGCGATCTCCACCGTTTTTTTTTTCTCATCGCAGTGCACATTCCTGGACGGTCCAACATCCTAGCAGACATGTTAAGTCGGACTCTTCTGATGCCTTACGAGTTGTCTCTGAACCTTTCAGTAGTGGAACAGATCTTCCGCGAGTGGGGTCAGCCTTGCTGCGATCTCTTCGCATCTCCTTCCAACGTGAAGTGCAGCGAGTTTTTCGCTCTGAACCCCCTGCTGGGGGAGTCCCCCAGAGATGCTCTAGTCCATCCTTGGCCTCCCGGTCTTCTGTATGCTTACCCTCCAGTACCTCTTATTCTGACGTTTCTACAGATAGCTTGTTGACTGGGGAGCAAAGTGATCCTCATTGCCCTCTTTTGGCCTTGCCAGGTATGGTTTCCCTTCCTTTGGTTTCACCTTCTGGCTCTGCCTTGGATCTTGGATCCCATTCAGGATCTGATTTCTCACCCTTCGGGGGTTCCTCATCCAAATCTGGGCAGTTTGAAGCTCACAGCTTGGCTGCTTCAGTTCCCATGATTGCTGGGACTCTGGATTATCCTCCTCAGTTAGGTCTATTTTGGTGGCTGCTCATAAGTCTTCTGCCAGGAAGGTTTATCGCAGCAAATGGAAATGTTTTACCCTTTGGGCCTCTC
>NC_056751.1:164653064-164750564 GCF_019279795.1 Protopterus annectens | reverse complement strand
CTGACAACCACAACTCAAAACACCTTACTACTCTCAAACCTAAAAGTTTGTATAACCCAGCACTTAACCACTCCATTTTAGCTTTCCTTAAGGTCTGCGAAAGAGATTTAAGAAAGCTATGTCAGTCTAACAACACAAACAAATGGTTTAATCTGTCAGCAGCTGAAAGAAAAGCTTTAACAGATTTCACTAAAGATAAATCTTTACGCATCATGCTTGCAGATAAGGGAACAGGGCTAGTTCTTATGGAACAAGCCACATATATACAAAAGATAGAAGACACTTTACATAACAATGATTTTTTTCACTCAGGTTGATATACACTCAGTTAATAAACACTTTCTAAAGGTTGACAACATCTTAAAGAGTTTACATTTAACTAATGCCATCTCCCTTGAAGAATTTATGATTATGTCAGTTCCCTCACCTAATCTGGGAAGATTATTTGGTATTCCGAAAATTCATAAAAATTCATAAAAATGCATCAGACCCTCCTTTTAGACACATCATTTCAAATAGAAAGACCAAAACAGAGAAAATTGCTGATTATTTAGACAGCATTCTTAATCCGTTAGTACAAAAAACTAATTTTTACCTAAGAGATTCTTGGGCTTTTTTAGATGTATTGTTTCAGAACAAAAATGGTTTATCTGATTGCATTTTAGTTACCCTTGACGTTGAGGGGCTTTACACTAATATTCCCCGTAAGGAAGGTTTACATTTATTCAGATTGTTTCTTACCAAGTATACTTCTTTTTCTTCCACTGAAATCAACACTTTATACACACTAGTTAAAATTGTTTTAGATAACAATTTCTTTTTTTTCAATGGGCAGATTTATAAACAAATTAAGGGTATAGCCATGGGTTCGAAACTAGCACCTGCATTTGCTAACATTGTATTAAGTGCTTGGGAAATGGAAAACTTACACACTTTAAACAATTGTCATATGATTCATGTTTATAAAAGATTTATTGACGATATTTTTTTTGCGTGGAGGAGCAACCAAACTACTTTAGATGCGTTTATATCAGATATGAAAGAAAACATTGTTTTTTTGAATCTTATTATATCAGACTGTGGTTTTTCTGTTTCATTTCTTGATACTAAAATCAGCATTCTACCATCTAAAATAGTATGTTCTACCATTTATAGAAAGGATACTTATAAGAACAATCTGCTTGATTTTTCCAGCTCCCATCCGTTTTTCATGAAGAAAAACCTTGTCAGAAGTTAGTTTATACGTATTTCTAGAATCATGAGTCATGACCAAGATTTTCATACTAATGCTATGCTGTTAAAAAAGATGTTTCTAAGAAGAAATTAACCTGAGTGGTTAATTGATTCTAATTACACTGAAGTAGCATCTGAGAGATATACAAAACATTTTCCTATTGTACTATATGGATTCAAACCTATGTCTGCTAAACCTGATACTTCCAACAGATCTCTTAGTTTCCCGCTACCCATCTCTAGGGACATGCTTCATATCAGAAACATTATTTCTAATAACTGGGACCTGTTAACTGAATCTCAGCACATGACCACAGCTATTGGCACCTCACCTTCTTTTTCTTTTAAAAGAACTAGAACCATCAGAATGAATCTGGAAAATAGAGATTCTCCTTTTTTGATCAATAGCAGAACTACATCTAATGTACTAGTAGGTATGCATTCTTGCATGAAATGTGTAGTTTGCCCTTATATTTTATCAGGAACCCATTACACTTTTCCCCACTTATACTGTTAGATATTCCAAACATTTTTTCTGTCACTCAACCGCAGTAGTTTATGCTGGTATATGTGAAACATGTTCTGCTTTTTATATTGGAAAAACAGATAGGAAGCTCTCAGACAGGATTAAGGAACACTTAGGAGCAATTAGATCTAATAATATGAACAATGCCCTAGCTAAACATAGCATTGCCTGCACTTCTTTTGAGAAATTTTATTTTATTATCCTTGAACAAGTAGAATGTTTTTGTTGGTGATTGGGAATGTTACCTAGAACTAAGAGAACTTAAGTGGCAGTTGCTTTTGAATTCAGAAGCAATCCCTGGGTTGAATGAAAGTGTCAACATCAAATGTGCTTTAAGATGGAACTCTTAGGAGTGGTGTACTTTACCCTTATGAATATGCATTCCATGTACATATATACATATTCATATTAGTTTCACACTTTATACTATTTCATTGGTACTGTTTGAATGTTATATTGATATTTCATTGGTCTCTGTACTAATGTTTTGATTTAATTCATTGGTTACTGTACTTACATGTGATTTACTCTGAATTATACTGTATGTGTTTGAAAATGTGGTTATTCTGAAGAAGCTCTTTCATCTAATAAGAGCGAAAGCTTAATTGAACTGTTTGGTGCCTGCGAGTTTTATTTACTTTATTATTTTAGTGTTTTAAATAGAAGTTTTATTTTTATATTATTTTCTCTTCTGGTGTACAGTTTTTATTGTATAGATATGTATATGCTTATTTATGTTTAAAAATGTATATGTTTGTCTGTGTAAATCCTTATTTATGTTTAAAAAAGTGTGTGTGTGTGTGTGTGTGTGTGTGTATATACATATATATATATATATATATATATATATATATATATATATATATATACAGTGGATATAAAAAGTCTACACACCCCTGTTAAAATGCCAAGTTTCTGTGATATAAAAAATGAAACCACAATAAATCATGTCAAAACATTTCCCACCTTTAATGTAACCTATAACCTGTACAATTCAATTGAAAAACAAACAAATCTGTTAGGGGAAAAAAAATATAAAAAATAAAACACATACAATAAGCTGGTTGCATACGTGTGCACACCCTTAAACTAATACTTTGTTGAAGCACCTTATGATTTAATTACAACATTCAGCCTTCTTGGGTAGGAGTTTATCAGCATGGCACATCTTGACTTGGCAATATTTGTCCACTCTTCCTTGCAAAAGCACTCCAAATCTGTCAGATTGCACGGGCATCTCTTGTGCACAGCCTTCGTCAGGTCACCCCACAGACTTTGTATTGGATTTAGGTCTGGGCTCTGGCTGGGCCATTCCAAAACTTCAATTTTCTTCTGGTGAAGCCATTATTTTGTTGATTTGAATGTATGCTTGGGGTCATTGTCACGTTGAAAGGTGAAATTCCTCTTCATTTTCAGCTTTCTAGCAGACGTCTGAAGGTTTTGGGCAAAAAGTGACTGGTATTTGGAACTATTCGTAATTCCCTCCACCTTGACTAAAGCCCCAGTTCCAGCTGAAGTAAAGCAACCCCAAAGCATGATACTGCCACCCCCATGCTTCACCATAGGAATGGTGTTGCAAAGTATTGTTTTTGTGCCAAACGTACCTTTTGAAATTGTGGCCAAAAAGTTCAACCTTGGTCTCATCAGACCATAACACATTTTCCCACATGCTTTTGGACGACTTGATGTATTGTTTTGCAAATTTTAGTTGGGCCTGGATGTTTTTCTGTGTAAGAAAAGGCTTCCGTCCTGCAATCCTACCCCTTAGCCCAGACATATGGAGAATATGGGAGATTGTTGTCACATATAGTACACAGCTAGTACTTGTGAGAAATTCCTGCATCTCCTTCAGTGTTGCTGTAGGTCTCTTGGCAGCCTCACTGACCACTTTTCGTCTTATTTCATCGATTTTGGAGGGCCATCCAGATGTTCATCATGTTTCACTGTTGCAATCATTACAATTGGGTTATCCTGCTGGCAGACTACCCACAGTCAGCCTGAATTCCAAAGTCTAAATCCGGCGTCGGTTGCTGTCACCTCCTCCCTGACATCAGAGCACCAGGGGTATAAAAGATGCAGCCGACGCTATTTTCTTCAGTCTTTCTTGCCGTGCGGTGCCCAAAGCAAAAGCAGTTCGCAAGTGCCGGTCGGCAGACTCCTGAGATTTTTGTGTTCGAATTTCAGATCCGAAGTCTTCATTAAAAGCTAAGTACTCTGTTGGGGAAACATTTTTCTTGCTCCAGACCGATGTCAGAAAAAGTTAATAATTGTATTTCTTGTGGGAATCAAATACCTCATAAGGACTTCCATTCTTACTCTATTCCTTGCCTAGGCCCTGATCACGACGTTGCTAATTGTCGGTTTTGTGCTAGATTTAACCAACGCACTATTACGCGTCGGTACGATTTTGCATTTTACTATTTTGACAGAAGATTTAATTACACGATGTTGTCGGATAGCAATCCAACTACCACAAAGAAAAAGAAAAGGACAGGCATCCGAGGTCCAAAACTGATGACAAGGCTTCTTCTAAGCCAGTCGCCAGTTCTCAGTGATGCACTTTCGCAGCCCCTGATGCCCGCTACTTTAGAGCCGCAGGCCGCTACCGACTCCCACGTGGAGCCGACTAGGCTGCTGGAAACTCAAGGTATTGGAACCTCGGAAACTATTCTCTCAGATGGGTCCAGAGCCACTGAGCAGGCATCGGCTTTTGAGGGTTTTTTCAGGCCTACACAGTTATGTGTTAAAGCGACTTCAGCTTCAAAGGCAAAGACTAAAGCACCTCTAAAGACAAAGAAACAAGGACAACAGCCCCATGGACAGGCCTCCATGCCTAAAAAAACAGATGCTCAAAATGGCCGAAGACCTAATTACTTTGATCAGGGGTTCCCATCCCCCTCCTGATAAGAGGCCTAGGCAAGAGACAGAATATGAATCTTCAGATCAGGTTTCCATTTCTTCCGATTCCTCTTCTGATCAGGAATACTCTCTTCCTCCCTATGAGAATTCCGATGCTGAAGAATCCATCCCTTCAGCCTCTCCTCCTGAGGATTATTCTTTTGGGGAAACTCTGCATACCATGAGGGAGCATTTCCACTGGGACAGCCAAGATTATTTAGAATCTAAGAAAAGGCTCAGAGACTTCCTTTTACTACCTCAGCACAGGCCCCTTGCTATTCCACCTGTGTTAGACATTATAGATGATGTATTTTCAGAGTCCAGTCTGACTCTTGACTCTTTACTGCCAGCTCCTGTTAAGCCAGACAGATACTACAGCGTTCTTGATTCACATAAATTTCTTTTTAAGAACCCTGCTGCTGACCCAGAAACTATCTCTCAGGTTCCCAAAGGGGTCAATGCTTCCACTGCAAAAAAAACCCTACCCCCTCTGACAGGGATTCTAGGGCACTGGACAGATGGGGGAAAAAAATTTACACTTCTGCTACCTTGGCTGTAAGGGCTTTAAATTGTCAGTTTCATATGCTCAAATATCAGCAATATATTATGTCACTGCTTAAACAGAAAATGTTGATAAATTCTGAATGTGCAGAAAACAAAGAAATGCAGGATTTATTGCATGCAGCTGATCAAGTGGGAAAGCATACTTTGCAATGTGGTTTTGATTCTCTGAGGGCCTCCTGCAGGGCCGCTGTTACGGGTTCTGTCATTAGGAGGCATGCTTGGTTAAAGGAACAGAATCTGCCTGATCATGTTAAAGCAAAATCATTAGGTGCTCCATTACAGCATGATACCTTGTTTGGTGTTAAAGCAGAAGAGGTGTTGAAGAAAATGGAGGACAAAGCTAAATCTATGCAAACAGTCAAGGATTTCTTACAGGTACAGCCTCCAAGATTTAGCAGGCACTGGCCTACAAAGAATTGGCCCTTTCCAGTGTCAGACAGCCCACAAAAAGGCAGATACACATGCCCTAGAGGCAGATCCCAGCCCCAAGGCTCATACAGGTCTAAACAGTGTGGTACTTCTACCTCCAAAAGTGGAGAAGACAAATCACAGCCATACAGGAGACAGTCCCAATGACTTCCCCCTGCCTGTGCCAAGCACTTATCTTCTGGCAGTACCTTTAGGGGGAAAACTAGCACTTTTTTCTCAAAATTGGCACGTAATAACCCAGGACAAATGGGTCTTGGATATAGTGTCACAAGGCTACAGGTTTCACTTTCACACCATGCCAAGGGCAAACGGTTTGCCAGACCTGCCAAAAAATCAATGGGCAGAGGCACAAAAGCAAGTGTCATCCCTCATGGACATGAGGGCCATTCAGCAAGTACCACAGCTAGAGCAGGGACAAGGATTTTACTCAAGACTGTTCTTGGTGCCCAGAAAGGACAAAGCCTGGAGACCAATACTGGACCTAACTATTCTAAACACATATCTGGATATTCCAAGATTCAAAATGTTGACTCTGCAGCAGCTTCTGCTCATGCTGGGCAAGAAGGCTTGGCTTGTGACTTTAGACCTAAAAGAGGCATACCTGCATGTCCCAATCAGACAATCGTGCAGAAGATACCTCAGATTCATAGCTGGCTCAATGCACTACCAATTCTCTGCACTGCCCTTTGGCTTATCTACTGCACCCAGGGTCTTCACAAAATGCCTGGCTCCAGTAATTGCATTTTGCAGACAAAGAGGAATACAAATATATCCTTACTTGGACGACTGCCTTATTCAAGCAGAGAACAAGAACATTCGACTACAGCATCTGGCGTTTGTAAAAGGATTACTAACATGCCTAGGGTACACAGTAAATGAAAAGAAATCAAAACTAGTACCCTCTCAAGAGATAATATTCCTGGGTGCAAGCTTAAATACAACTGCCCAGATAGCTTATCTCACGCCAGACAAACAAAGGCAAGTGACTACTTAATTTAAAATGTTGGCAACAAAGACCCAGTTATCTGCAAGAAAAATTCTGCAGGCTTTGGGCTTCATGGCCTCCTGCATTCTGCTAATTCCATATGCAAGACTGCATGCGAGGAAACTTCAATGGTATCTAAAAAGTGTTTGGACTCATTATTGCCACAGCCTGGAAACAATAATTACCCTCATTCCCTGCCTGCAACAGGAGTTTCGATGGTGGGCAAAGGGCTGTCACCACAAGGGGCAGCCATTCGCTTTACCCACAGCCAAGCAGATATTAACAACAGATGCATCAGATTATGCCTGGGGGGACCCACATGGCAGGAAGATGTATTCAGGGCACATGGTCCACAAGCCAAATGCATCTACATATCAACCAAAAGAGATGCTAGCTGTTCAGAATGCCCTGACAGCCTTCAAGGATCTACTTCATCCGGGACAACTACTGATAAAGACGGACAATACTACAGTCATGTGGTACATAAACAAGCAGGGAGGCAGTCATTCCTACCCCCTATGCAGACTAGCCATGACTTTGTGGGACACAGCATTGACTTACCAAGTACATCTGCAGGCACAATTCCTGCCAGGAAAGATAAATACTCTGGCAGATGAACTAAGCAGAAACCTCATGGATCCCCAAGAGTGGAAATTGGATCCGCAAGTCTTCAGCATGATAACAAGGAATTGGGGATGCCCGGACATAGATCTATTTGCCTTCCCTCACAACTGCCAACTACAGAGATTCTGCACAAGGACTTATCAGTCAGACAAGAGAAGCCAAAAATGATACTGATTGCCCCAGACTGGCCCCACCAACTCTGGTACCCAATCCTAAGGAACTTGTCTCAATACCCAGCCTGGACATTACCTCAAATTCCTCACTTACTCTCCCAACACAACAATCAGATCCTGCACAGCCAACTCAAGACCTTAAATCTGGCAGCATGGCGGATAATGTAGTCATTCAAAACACACCTCTCTCTAAAGTGGTGATGGATGTTATTTTGGAGGCCAGGAGGCCTAGTACCAGAAAATCTTATACTGAAAAATGGAAGAGATTCTGTGCTTGGAACCAGGCACAAGGGATTGACATGACTGTACCAAATATTCCTCAGAATTTGCAATATTTAACTGAGATGCTAGACAAAGGCCTATCCTTTTCATCAATTAAGATTCATGCCTCTGCCATTTCGGCTCATTACAATACAGAGCCACCTATTTTTTCTCATCCTTTATTAAGGCAGTACCTCAGAGGAGCCAAAAACTTAAGGTCTCCAAGGAGATCACCAATACCTGCATGGGACCTCAATTATGTCTTGGAAAAACTCACCCTGCCTCCTTTTGAGCCAGCCGCTACAGCTGATATAAAATTTTTATCATGGAAAACAGCTCTGCTCCTATCAATAACCTCTGCAAGACGAGTCTCAGAGCTACAGGCACTCATGGCTGTGGAACCTTTTATCATTTTCCATCCAGATAGGGTTTCTCTGAGGACAAACCCAACATTTATGCCTAAGGTAGTGTCCAGTGTGGCCCTTAACCAAACTATTAATTTGCCTACCTTTTACCCAAACCCACAGAATAAGGGTGAGAGACTTCTGCATTCTTTGGACAGACAGCTGCGCTTCTACTTGGACAGAACCAAAGCTTTCAGAAAGACTGAGCAATTACTAGTGGCATATGCTGCAGGATCACAAGGAAAGGTTATCTCAAAGCAGACTATTTCAAAGTGGATAGGCCACTGCATTTGTTTCTGCTATTCACAACATGGCAAATCAGTGCCTAAGGGCATTAGGCCACATTCAGCCAGAATAGCAGCCTTCCTCAGAGGGGTACCAACCAAAGACATTTTAGAGGCTGCAACCTGGAGTTCAGTGCACACTTTTACAAAGCACTATCACTTACCACTCTACTCTAAATCCAGGGCAGGCTTTGCCACTGCAGTTCTGCAGGGCCTCATAGCCGCTCCTAATCCTATTTAGCTCCAGCCTCCCAACCTTAGCTTTGGGATTCAACCCAATTGTAATGACTGCAACAGTGAAACACGATGAACATAGTACAGTTGTGTACTTACCATAAATGTAGATGTTCGAGTGTATTCACTGTTGCAGTCCAGGTTACCCTCACACCATCCCTTTTATCTTTGCTGGAACTTATCTGTACTTCTCTATTCTATACAACCTATGCGGTGTATTTGCTTGTAGATGAAGGAAAAATTTACTTTGGTGCATGCATGCTTTATTGACATATTTTTAGCCTACCCTTTTGGGGGCACCTGACATCTGGGGCAAGAAAAACTGAAGAAAATGGCATCGGCTGCATCTTTTATACCCCTGGCGCTCTGAAGTCAGGGAGGAGGCGACAGCAACCGACGCCGGACCTAGACTTTGGAATTCAAACCGACTGCGGGTAGTCTGCCAGCAAGATAACCCAATAGTAATGACTGCAACAGTGAATACACTCGAACATCTACATTTATGGTAAGTACACAACTGTACTTTCTTTGCAGCATCACTGTAGTCCCATATTTTCTCCACTTTTTGATGACTGTCTTCACTGTGTTCCATGGTATATCCAATGGTGTGGAAATGTTTTTGTACCCTTCTTCTGACTGATAACTTTCAACAATGAGTTCCCTTTGATGCTTTGTAAGCTGTCTGTGAACCATGGCTTTTGCTGTAGCAGGCAACTGAGTAAATGTCAGGAAAATTCTACTAGGACAGCTGAACTTTATTTGGGGTTAATCAGAGTCTCTTTAATTGATGGCAGGTGTGTACCCAAGAAGACTGAATGCTATAATTAAATCAAAAGGTGCTTCAACAAAGTATTAATTTAAGGGTGCGCACACTTATGCAACCAGCTTATTGTACATTTTTTTATTTTTTATATTTTTCCCCTAACATATTTGTTTGTTTTTCAATTGAATTTTACAAGTTATAGGTCACATTAAAGGTGGGAAAAGTTTTGAAATGATTTATTGTGGTCTCATTTTTATATCACAAAAATCTGGCAATTTAACAGGGGTGTGTACACTTTTTATATCCAGTGTATATATGTATATCTATATCTGGGTCTACTTTGATTCACTGAAAACTCATTTCACTGAATTTCAAAACACTCACACCAAATCACTGAAAGCTCAAATTACTGAAAATTTGTTTCACTGAATCACATTTCACTGAATGTAAGTACTGTTGGATAAATGAAACATAAACGCACTTTTCCCCACTGTAGTGCGGTCCTGTAGTTAGTATATATAGTTTAACCTACTTTTGGTTTTATATTGTTAACTTTCAGTGAAATGAGATTCATAAAAATAAAAGCTAAGTAGGTGGGGGGCTAAGCCTCCACACCACCCAGTGTAGGGGGCTGTGCCGCCCACCTCCCCAACTATATATACTAACTCCAGGATCGCACTACAGCGGGGAAAGGGCATATACATTTAATTTGCCCAACAGTACTTACATTCATTGAAATGTGATTCAGTGAAATGAGTTTTCAGTGATTTTTTTTAGGATGAATTGAAATTCAGTGAAATGTGTTTTCAGTGAATCAAAGTTGACCCCTATATATATATATATATATATATATATATATATATATATATATATATATATATATATATATACATATACATATACATACTTGGAAATACCGATCACACACTACAACAAAAAATTAAAAAATGAATGTCAATATAGTTTTTTAATATACCCTCCACCACAAAATCACAAACAACACCTCCCTGTGTACATTGCAACAAAGAAACAAAACACGCACACACCAACAAAACCCAAGCCCCCTGTGCCCCTCACACCTCCACTACTTATATATACCAACTCTGAGGTTGCACTATCAAGAAAAACACAAAAAAAACTACTGTTATGTGCCCTACACTTACTTTGCACACTGTCAAACATACACGCGAAAAACAAACATACTACACTTTTACAAAACTCACCACTTTCGACACTAACAGACGCACACACTTTCACCTATCTACCCCAACCTACTCCCAGAACTTCCCAAACAATTAAAAATTAATAAATCCTTACGTAAAACCCTTAAACAGTTAAAACCTTCCTTAATCTCCATGCACAGCTACACATCGTCACCATGTCTAAATCCCAGACCACACTGCACCTTAAAGACAAAGTACACCACATCACAACAACCGCAGATTCAGTAGACAAACATTCATTAAAGTGCAGATGTCCTTCAAGGATGCATCTGCAGTCCTAACAAATGGGTTGTCCTGCCTCAGGCAGCCCTTCGGTCGGCCGGATTCCAAAGTCTGGGTCTGGCCTCGGCTGATGTCGCACTTCACCCGACGTCATAGCTGCAGTTCAGCGGGTATAAAGGCATCAGCTGACGCCATTTTCCTCAGTCTTTCTTGCCGTGGCGCTCAAGCAGAAGCTGTTCGCAAGTGCCGGTCGGTCAGAACCAGAGATTGCTACTACCGAAGACTTCTAAAAAGCTAAGTACCCCGTTGGGGACTCTTTCTTGCCTCAGCCGATGTCAGAAAAAGTGAATAACTGTTTAACTTGTGGGAAACAAATACCTCATAAAGATTTCCACTCTTACTGCCTACCTTGTTTAGGCCCAGACCACGACGTAGCAGCCTGTCTAGCCTGTGCTTCCTTCAACCGACGGAACATCGGTCGGAGTTTGCAGAGGAGTTTTTCGGCTCCGCTTTTGCTTACAACATGCCGTCGGAGACTCCGACTTCACAATTAGCTAAAAAGCGTAAGGAAAAGGACCGACACTGCGGGCTGCGGTTTTGGCCGAAACCACGGTTAAGTCAACCGCGAGTGTCTCGGTTTCGGCTGAAACCGAGCCCTCGGTTCTTCCTTCGGCTGAAAGCTTGCCTCCTACCGAGGCCTCATCCAGCATGGCTGAATCTGCTACTGAAATTCCACCTGCTCTTACAGGTTCTCAGGATTTATCAGATACTATCCCTTTAGATATATCTACTCCTGCACGTGGAGCTGCTAGGCCCCCTGCATCCATGTCAGTTAAGGCTTTTACCAGGGCTAAATCAGCAAAATCAACAAGAACCGTGCCTGCTAAAACCCCCTCTCACAGGCCTAGCTCTAGTACTCAAATGCTTAGTCTAGCAGAGGATCTCATTTCTCTGATCAGGGGATCCCAGCCTCACCCTGACAGGGCCTCTCACCCCCCTCCAGAGAAGAGGCCTAGAGCAGAGCCCCCTGAGCCAGTTTCGACAGATTACTCCTCTGATGATTCAGAAAATACAAACCCTCCAGAAGGCCCTTATTCTCCATATGAGGACTCTGATGCAGAAGACTCCATTCCTTCTGCCTCTCCTCCTGAGGAATTTTCTTTTGGGGAAACCTTGCATGCTATGAGGGAACAATTTCAATGGCAGGGCCAGGATTTTTCAGACTCTAGGAAAAGGCTTAGGACCTTTTTGCATTTGCCACAGCATAGGCCTTTAGCCATTCCTCCAGTACTTACAGTTGTGGATGATGCATTTAATGATGCTTGTACTGCTCCTGATTCACTTCCTCCGGCCCCTGCTAAGCCCGACAGATACTACAGGGTTCCGGACACACATTATCACTTGTATAAGGCTCCTTTTGCAGATCCTGAAACTATTTCACAGGGCCCCAAGGCTGTAGCAGCTGCCTCTGCCAAAAACCCCCACCCCTCTGAAAGGGAATCTAGGGCCTTAGAGAGATGGGGTAAAAAAGTTTATACTTCTGCTACCCTTTCGGCTAGGGCCTTAAACTGTCAATTACACATGATTCAGTATCAGGAATTTATGTTAGATCAGTTAACTAAAAAACTGTCCTCACCTGAACCTTTAGACCGAAAGTCCCTTCAGGAAATGGTACATAACATTCCGCAGGTCAGTAATCATTCCTTAAAATGCGGCTATGATGCACTGGAGGCTTCCTTTAGATCAGCTATGACTGGTACAGTGATCAGAAGGCATGCATGGTTAAAAGAGCAGTCCTTACCAGACCATGTAAAGTCAAAGCTACTGGATGCTCCCATGGATAAACACAGTTTGTTTGGCTCCCCTGCACAGCAAGTGTTGAAGAAGGTGGAAGAGAAAGCAAAATCTGTCCAGACAGTCAAGGATTTCTTACAGGTCCAGCCTCCAAGGTTTAGTAGGAACTGGCCTTCCAAGAATTGGTCCTTTCCAGACACCACCAGAGCACAGAGAGGCAGGAATAGGCACCCAAGAGGCAGAGGTCAATCCAGAGGTGCCTACAGGGGACGTCAGTGGCAGCCTAACAACCAGCGAAGTACTGCCACAGATCCAGCCACTACCACCTCCACAGGGCAATCACAGTGACTTGACTCTGAAACTGCCTACCAGGGAACAACTAGAAGCACCCTTAGGCGGAAAGCTAGCCTTATTTTCAGTAAACTGGCATTACATTACAGGAGACAAATGGATTTTACAGACAATAGACAAAGGTTACAGGTTTCACTTCCATACTCTACCAAGGAAGAGAGGAATGCCAAACCTACCTCCAAATCAAAAGACAAACGCTCTAGAACAAATAGACCACTTACTAAGGATGAGAGCTATAGAAAAGGTACCGTCTATGGAACAAGGGCAAGGATTTTACTCCAGACTTTTCCTGGTGCCAAGAAAGGAAAACCAATGGAGACCTATTCTCGACCTGTCCGCTCTGAACACATACCTCATTGTTCCAAAATTCAAGATGCTGACCCTACAGCAGCTTCTTCCCATGCTGGGCAAGGAGTCTTGGCTGGTAACTCTAGATCTCAAGGAGGCATACCTGCACGTCCCCATACGACCAAATTGCAGAAGATACCTCAGATTTCTTGCAGGATCAGAGCATTATCAATTTTCAGCATTGCCTTTTGGCTTATCTACTGCGCCCAGAGTATTCACGAAATGCCTGGCATCAGTAATTGCTCATTGCAGGCTTCAGGGAATTCAAATTTACCCTTACCTGGACGACTGCCTGTTACAAGCGGACAACAAAAACAAACTAACAAAAGATTTGAGAAAGGTCATTCACCTACTGCAAGCCCTGGGATACACAGTCAACATAAAAAAGTCAAGGCTGATACCATCCCAAAGGATAACTTTCTTGGGTGCAGAACTGGACACATCAAACCAAATGGCATTCCTCACAGCAGAAAAGCAGAAGCACCTACCACTTTATTTCATGGCATTAACAACGCAGAACCAGCTTACAGCAAGGAAAGTCCTGCAAGCCCTGGGTTACATGGCATCCTGCATAATATTGATTCCACATGCCAGACTACATATGAGGAAGTTGCAATGGTACCTAAGGAATTTATGGTCTCAGCACAAGCACAGCCTAGAAACCCAAATTCCAATAATTCCATGCCTGAAGCAAGAATTCAGATGGTGGGCTCAGGCCTGTCAATTGAACAAAGGACTGCCCTTCCACAGCCCTCAACCAAGCCAGACTATCACCACGGATGCCTCACACCTCGGTTGGGGGGCACACATGCTGGACAAGTGCATACAAGGCTTATGGACTCAAGACCAGCTGAACCTACACATAAATCAAAAAGAGATGCTGGCAGTAAAACTGGCAATCCAGACATTCAGACCGTTTCTTCAACAGGGTCGATTGCTGATAAGGACGGACAACACCACAGTTATGTGGTATATCAACAAACAGGGAGGCACACATTCATATCCTCTATGCCGGATGGCAATGGACCTCTGGAATGTGGCTCTGAACCTCAACATTCAGCTCCAGGCAATATTTGTGCCAGGAAAAGAAAATATACTAGCAGACATCTTAAGCAGAACTACCACGGATGCCCACGAATGGATGCTGCACCCAGACATATTCAAATCTGTTACAAGGAAATGGGGACTACCAGAAATAGACTTATTCGCATCCCCACACAACCACCAATTGAACAAATTCTGCACAAGGACATACCACCCACTTGCTTGGAAGGTGGACTCCCTATTTTTCAGTTGGGAAAACCTGACAGCATATGCCTTCCCACCTCTTCCTTTGATGCACAAGGTTCTATTGAAGATCAAAGAAGATCACCCAAGGATCATCCTGATAGCTCCAAACTGGCCGAGGCAGCATTGGTACCTATTACTGAGGAGTATGTCTCGGGAACACGCATGGCCTCTACCACTAGTTCCTTTACTGCTAACACAGAACAACTTCAAAACCCTGCATCCAAACTTGAAAACACTGCAGCTAGCTGCTTGGAACATTGCATAAGACAAAATAACCCAGATTTATCTCAAAGGGTTAAAGACATTATCTTGGAGGCTCGCAGACCCTCAACAAGAAAAACTTATTCAGCAAAATGAAAAAGATATCTCATTTGGAGTGCAGCAAAAGGAGAAAATGTATCACTGGTAAACATAGCTAACATCCTGGAATACTTAGCAGAGCTTTTCCACAATGGCCTGTCCTACTCCTCCATTAAGATTCATGCGTCAGCTATTTCAGCAGAATACAACATGGATCCTCCAGTCTTCTCTCATCCTTTACTCAGGCAGTTTCTGAGAGGAATTAAAAATGTAAAGCCACCAAGGAAGCCACCATTGCCTACATGGGACTTGAACTTTGTGTTAGAAAAGTTGACACTTCCTCCCTTTGAACCAGCAGCAACAGCAGAATTACAGTACTTATCATGGAAAACTGCTTTCCTGCTTGCAATCACTTCAGCAAGAAGGGTTTCTGAATTACAGGCATTAATGGCAGTACAGCCCTTCCTTATCTTCCATCAGGATAGAGTGTCCATGAGAACTAATCCTACTTTTATGCCAAAGGTGGTCTCCAGGGTATCATTAAACCAAGCAATCCACCTACCTACCTTCTTCCCCAACCCACAGAACAGGGGGGAAAGACTGCTACATACCTTAGATGTGCATAGGCAATTGCGCTACTACCTGGACAGAACCAAGAACAATAGGAAAACTGACCAGCTTCTGGTAGCATATGCAACAGGAATGGAAGGAAAAGCAATTTGAAAACAGACAATCTCAAAATGGATAGGAAATTGCATTAGATTTTGTTACTCTCATCATGGAAAGACAACTCCAGAAAACATCAGACCTCACTCCACAAGGGCTACAGCCACTACTACAGCTTTTTTACGAGGAGTGGCTACCAAAGACATTTTAGAGGCTGCTACTTGGAGCTCCGTGCATACATTTGCCAAGCATTATAATCTCCCTTTATACTCCAGATCCCGAGCAGGTTTTGCCACTGCTGTTTTGCAAGGGATCCTAACTACACCATAATCTTCTTAGTACCTCCTCCCCCAGTTTGGCTATGGTATTCTACCCATTTGTTAGGACTGCAGATGCATCCTTGAAGGACATAGTACAGTTTTGTACCTACCATAAATGTAGATGTCCGAGAGGTATGCATCTGCAGTCAGGATTACCCACCCTCCTTCCCCTCTGTGGTACTCCTAGGGTATTTGCCCATCTTGTAGCTAGCTGGGGGAATCTATTATGGTGTATTTGTTTGTATATATGTATATACATGTTTATTTCTATTTGCTCTCTATTGTTTGGAAACATTTGCATTTATCCAAATTTAGCCTTCCTAGAGGGCACCTGGCATCTGGGGCAAGAAACACTGAGGAAAATGGCGTCGGCTGATGCCTTTATACCCGCTGAACTGCAGCTATGACGTCGGGTGAAGTGCGACATCAGCCGAGGCCAGACCCAGACTTTGGAATCCGGCCGACCGAAGGGCTGCCTGAGGCAGGACAACCCATTTGTTAGGACTGCAGATGCATACCTCTCGGACATCTACATTTATGGTAGGTACAAAACTGTACTTTTCGAGTAATTGCACTTCGATTATTTTTGTCTCAAGATACTGAAAGTCGATCTTTCAGTATTTCATGATTTCAAAGGGGTCCCATATGTATATATATATATATATATATATATATATATATATATATATATTTATGTATTTCTGTGTGTGTGTGTCTGTGTGTGTGTGTATATATATATATATATATATATATATATATATATATATATATATATATATATATACACATATACACACACACACACACACATGCATATGTATTTTTATGTATATACAAATATATAGATATCTGTATGTGCATATCTATATATATATATATATATATATATATATACACACACACACACACACACACACACACACACACACACACACACACACACACACACACACACACACACACGTGTGTGTGTGTGTGTATATATATATATATATATATATATATATATGTATATATAAATATAAATGTACGCACACATATGCGCGTGTGTGTATACCAACTTCACCGTCTGTAAAAAGGGAATTTTCCAAGAAATTACAATCTTGGCCTTAGTATAAGAAAGTTTGTTTTTTAGTCATGCAGTCTCCACATTCTGGAACTTGGCATTGTGATTCCTCACATTTTAAATGATTGCTTGAGTAAGTACTTTGATAAACTGATGTCATTCTCAAATTGAGACATCAAAAAAAGATACCTTTTCCAGTGAGACCTTTTTTATCCCCTGCCCTGATGTCTTAGAATCTCACAGTACTGTACTCTAAGTAAAAATGTGAGAGCAATGTACGTGCACTATAAGATAATTAATTTTTTTTCTTATACAGCCTTATTGAATCAATAAGAACAAATCTGAATTGTTTGAGGTATAACAAGAGTTTACCTCAAGCTTGACAATAAAGGAGTGGCTAACTTTGATGGTGGTAGTTTTTGTTGATTTGACTAAAGCCTTTACAAGTGTTTGTTATGGCACTCTTCTCTGATAATTTGTTCATGTGGCCTTTACTATACCACTTTCCCATGGTGTGGAATGATTACACGGAAAAGACTTGAAATTAATTGTTTTTCTCTCCATTTAACCACTTACTAGTCGAGTATCCACAGTTCAGTTTTTCACCCCTTACTTGTTCCATAAAAATATCTTTAATATTTGCGTCCCTTTTATTAATGGTATTATATTTATATCCTTATTGGGGTAGCACAGTGGTGCAGAGGTTACTATCATCACCTCACAGCAAAAATTCCCCTGGTTTGATTATTGGCTGGTCTGTCTGAATTCTGCACTGTGTTCACACTGGTATTCTTGAGGAGCTTCAGTTTTCTCCCACATTCCAAAGGCATACATTAGGTGGAATGGATGCTCTAAATGTTTGTAGGTGTGAGTGTTATGGAAAAACAACTGCAGTAGGGCTAGCTACATGACAGTGTGAATATTGGCTGTAGATGAGTACTTTTGATGTAACATCTTGACTCCACATACAAAAAATGTGAAAAAGGAGGTTATGGATGGATGGATTTGTATTCATATTATTTCTGCTATTCTCTGCACATTATTAGACCTTGCTTTACTCTCATCAGTCAGTGGACTAAATAGAAATTGTTAATCTGGTCACTGTTTCTAACCATTTGAAAAAAAGGTTCTCGCAGTACAGTGCATCAAAGAGGGTAACTTCTGCTGCTGCCTTAATTGAAACTGATAAATATCTTGGTTTATTCTTTCTTTTTAACACTCTTATTAAATAGTATTTTAAACAATGACATAGGTACACATGCATTAATAAAAACGAAAACAAAGCATAGTAATGTATTTATTGTTGTTTTCATGGAATATACAGTTTTTTTCAACCATTATCATTCACTCCAGTGTTACCCAAATAGCTCAGTTCCTGCCTTCATTTAAACCGCACTCCTCCTCCTGAATATTTCTCTGCATGTATTGTTCCAGGCTCCCAGCAATTTCCCTTTATTTCTATGTAATTTGCTTCATCATATTTCTGAAGATCCCTCCTCCAGTTCTTTATCCCCTTTACAATATTCAGATTTTCAATTGCATTTAGTTTAGATTTTGATTTTTGCTTTCTTGTAATAATATGTAATGCACAATCTCACAAATAATGAAGACCACTATCTAGTAAATAGGTTAAGTGCTTTCCTTCTATTCCGTACCAGAACTTCATCAGAACAATGCTTTATCTAAAAATAAATGTAAATGTGCTGATTTTAGGATTTTTTTTTAATTTGGTTAATGTGAATAATTTATTAGAGGTTAAATAACTGAGATGGCAACTTTTTTATTTGTGAATACAAACCCTGGTTTGAATGAAAATGTAAATATAAAATGTGTGTTGTCTTCATAAATAATTAATTTAATATTTAAATATTCTAACATTTTTGGTTGTGTATTATGTATTGCTGTTAAGGAAGTGCTGTCAGTGCATGTTTGAATGAAAATATAAATATAAAGTGTGCTGTTTTTGTAATTAATTTAGTATTTAAATATTCAAATACTTTTAGTTGCGTATTTTATGGATTACTGTTGAGGATGTGTTGTCAGTGACATGTTTGAGCATGTGGTTGTGATAGAATTGTATTTAAATTGGGAAGTTTTATTGTTGCATTGTTATGATGAAGATCCAGTATTAAACAGAACAAAAGCACTTCATCTTATTTACTAGCTAGTGGTCTTCATTTTTATGAGTTTTTGCATTATAAGCTGCTATTTTCACTTTTGATTATGGTCTTTTTGAGTGCATTTTCTAGTAGCAATTTTTTGGCAGCCAACAGCATTAAACTCATTAAGACTTTACTATGTCTGGGCAGTTTCCCAGCTGAAATGAATAATTTCTTAGTTAAAATAATTGTTCCCCACTGTTTCTGATAAAGTACTCTGTAGAATTTTTTTTTTTTTACATATTTCAACCACATTCCACCCAAACAATGTTCTCTCTTACTGTTCATTTTCCCATCACACCCCCAGCATTTGCTGTCTGTCTGAGGAAACACTCTCTGAAGTCTTTTGGGGGTATAAAATTACCTATATAAACACTTTCATTCAGAAATCCTAAACCTGTTAGACTTTGTTGCTCACTTAGGAGCCATATAGATTTCTTCCCATTGTTCCTTTGTGAATTGTCTTTCTAATCAATCTTCCCAGTCTAACCTCTTCTGATTGATTCATACAGATGTTTATCATATTAAATGGTACTGCAGTAACCTTAGCTATATTGGTTATAGCCTGCCAATTATATAACAACCGGCCAACTTCCAAAGCTTCTGGGCACTTTCCACACACCCAAACCGACATGCAGCTTGAGCTCCTTTGACTGAAAAACAAGCTTAGATGCAAGGTTCTTCATAACTTTAGTTCCGCTGAAGAGTATGATCCTCTGAGCCTTTCAAGGATTAACAGTCAGCTTATGGTTTCCTTCACCGGCAGATACATTTCCTTGGCAGTATAACACTTTTATTTGTTTAATTTTGTTAATATTTTATTATTTTTCTGTTCTGGAAAGTTATTTTAAATCTAAGAGTGTTTTGTTTTAACAGACTGGCTCAAAACTACACTGTACTTCTAAACAGAGCATTTGTTTTTTTTTTCCTTTCAGTTTAAAAGTTGTGTTAGATAGCTGAAAACATTTTTTCTATGGAGAAATTGTGTTTGTTTTTCTTTTGTGGAGCTTGCATAGTGTTTTAATGTACTGTGTTTTGTCTGCCAAAAAGGTAACTTTTGTGGACTGGTAGTGTTTACCAGCAATTCCTACTTGTCTTTTACTGTTTTGGCTGGGAGCCAGTCACTACCAATTCAGAGCCCTACCCTTTGGAATCACCACAGCTCCCAGGGTGTTTACCAAATACATGGCAATGGTGGCTGTTCATCTGTGACTCAAAGGATTCCGACTGTTTCCATATCTGGATCTCTGGTTCCTCACCACCCCCTCCCAGCATCTACTTCTACTTTCCAGGGACTATTTGCTCCAGATGTGCTAGTCACTGGTGATAGCTATAAATTATGTCAAATCAAAACTAACATCAGTCCAGAGCTGTCAGTTCATTGATACACTTCTGGATATGGCAATACAGGTAGCTTCTCTACCACTTCATTGCATATCCACCATTAGTAATTATGTTTGTCTACTTATTTTCCATCCATCTGTTCCAACAAGATCAGTTCTTCAAGCACGAGGATCTATGGCAGCAGCCATTGTATTACTTCCCTTGGCATGTTTCTTTATGCTTGTCCTTCAGTGGACTCTAGTTCTAGACTCAGTGGTCCATTTTACGTCAATCCCTATCCTTTTCAGTCAAACAAACTTCAATCTTCAAATGACACATTCACTGGTGAATTCATTCGGATGACATACATCTCGGTCGACCTTTAGTTTTGCCGTCTCTAATGGCCACAGTGACCACGGACTCCTCCTAACTTGGGGGGGGGGGGATTTCTTGGGAAGGACAGCTCAAGGCATGTGGTTCCCCCCCAAGAGAACAATCTGCATAGTACTTCTTGAGTTGCAGGCTTTTCAAGATGATCTTCTTCTAGGGATTCTTGCATTTTCAGACCAACAACATGTCTGTATTCTGGTACATCAACAAACAAGGAGGAACTTGGACTTATCCCTTCTGCAGGGAGGCTATGAGAGTTTGGGAATGGGTGATCTCATCAGACCTCATTCTAGTTGCAATGCACATTCTGGAGAAAACCAACATGTTGGTGGACAAACTAAGAAGATCCATCTTGATGCCTCACGGGTGGTCTGTCACTCAATCTATGCGGAAAGGATCTTCTGCCATTGGGGTCAACCCTGCTGCAACCTCTTTAGGTCTCTCTCTCTCTGCACAAAATGTGCAGCAGGTATTTCACTCTTATCCCCCCTCATGGGGAGTCACCATGAGTTGCTCTGGTCCATCCTTGGCCCACCAGTCTCCTTTATGCTTACCCACTTCTGCCTTTGATTCCCAGATTTCTACAGAAAGCAAGTTGGCTAAAGAGCTCAGTCATCCTCATTGTCCTCTTTTGGCCTCAACAGCTATGGTTCTCCTTCCTATGGTCTCAACTTCATTGTCCTCCATGGATACTGGAGCCATCTCCAGATCTCTTCTCTCACCTGTCAGGGATCCAACATCCTAATATCCAGGTCTTCAAGCTGACTATATGGTTTCTCCACTTCCAGTAATGGTTAGACAGCCTAGGCTTTCTTCTCCTGTATGCACCATTATTTTGGCCTCAAAAAAAAATCTGCCAATGGGGTTTACAAGAGCAGGTGGAAAAGATTTTCCTTTTTGGTGTTGAATAATGAGCTTGATCCTTTCTCTGTTCCATTTTCTGCAGTACTTGAATTTTTAGCAATCCATTTTAAAGAAGGATCTAGTTTATCTACCATTAAACTACAGTTAGGAGCTATTTCTAATTTCACACAGGAGATAGAAATCATTCACTGGCTTTGTCTTAATTTTGCAAAGCATTCCTAAAGGGTATTTTTCCTTCTCAAACCACCAACAAAGGATTCTTCACCTCCCTAGGATCTCTCAGTTGTGCTACAAGATCTAACTCAGAAACCTTTTATACTTTCAGCTAAAACACATGTAAAATTCCTTTCATGGGAAATAGATTTCTTAGTAGCCATTACTTCCGCAAAGAGAATATCTGCATTCCAGACTCTTTCATCAAAAACACCTTGCACCATTTTTCATAAAGACAGTTACTTTATGGACAGACCCTCCCTTTTTACCCCAAGTGGCTTCCAAAAATAACATTAATCAATCCATTTATTTACTAGTCTTCTTTCCGAATTTTTCAAAATAAGGAGAGTACATGCTTCATCTGCTTGATATACACAGACAATTACTTTTTTATCTTCACAGGACAGACAAATCAGGAAGTCAGATCAACTATTTCTTTCTTTGTCATCAAAAAGACCGGGGTGCTAATTTTCTAAAGTCACTTTAGCCAAATGGATTACAGACTGTATTTCTTGGATCTATTCTCAACAATGCATGACTTTACCCAAACCTGCCAAGGCTTATTCAACCAGCTTCATGGCTGCTTCATCTGCTTTTTGGTCTAGAACATCTATTGATGACACTTATGCAGCAGCCAGATATCAAATGATCATACATTTGTTACTCATTACAAATTGGATATTGTATTTAGAAAGAGGAACACCTTTGGTGTGGTGGTACTCTGGAATATTCTTCCATGAGGGCCACCCAAGATTAACGTAGCTGGGGACTCTGTCCCATGGGTTGAGGAAGAATGAAGAGGACAATATCACATTTAAAAGCTATGTACTCACCATAACTAGGTATCTGTGTTGTCCATTTTCATTCTTCCTCAACTTCCCTCCCATTTATCAGTTTTCTGGAGAGACTGGTAGGACTGTTTTTTGGAACTTACAGTTCTGGGTTTGAGTCCTTCCTTTCTCTATCAGCTACTCTTTCTCTGTCTAGCTGTAGGGGCCTAATGGCAACAAACTTCATCTGAGGTAATGGGGGTTTTCTAAGGCATTGTTTCTTGAGGCTTGGGAGTTGGAACTGAAGTCTGTAGTATACAGCCGATTCAGATCCGAGGATCAGGTCCAAACCCATGGATTGAGGAAGAATTAAAATGGACAACACAGATGCCGAGTTATGGTGAGTATGTAACTTTTAATTAATTCCAATCTTACTCCTTCTGATAAGGAAGGGGGAATTACTGATAGGTATGGGGAAAAAAGTGCATATTATGCAACTTTGATTTTCAGAATTTTAAATTGTAAGGCTCATATGTTAGTTTCTTCTGACAAATTGTGAAAGTACAAGGAATGCTTTATCTGCAATTTCTTCTTGTGAGGAAAAATCTGCTTTAAACTACTTCATTTCTTTTGTTGCACAAGTTACTACTCATTGTTTACAGAATGTGTGTATGACTCTCATGTCCTTCCATTCTCATGTTGCCGTATTCCAAACCCTTGGGTTAACTTCTGCTAGCTACCCGAACGTCTGGCGAGTATACAAAAGCTTTTAGTCACTGCAAGGTACGTGGGATGTCTGACACTGGCCGAGGTAGCATGGGCCATAAAAGTGACATCTGCACATACCTTTCCTCAGAACTTCTCTGCCGCCAGTCGAACATCAGCTCTTCCTGCTGTCGGATCTTCGAATTAAAAGATAAGTACCCCATTGGGGAAGTTTTTTTTCTGTTTCTCTTGAGTCACTACATGCCTGTTTAGGTTCATGTCATCCAGGAATGGAAAGTGCAGGTGCTGAAGTCAGGTCCCCCATAAGGATGCCCAAGAGCTTTGCCCTTTCTGCTTAGGGCCTACACACAACCGTCAAACTTGCATGATCTGTCAGATCTCTGTTGTCTGCATGCCCTTAATATTTATTTAGAAAACCAGCATCTTAAATGTTTGGTGCTAGTGATGGAGGAGCCGTCTGGTCAAACTGTAGAGCTACCTGAGAAGAAGGCCAAAGTTTCCAGGCCTGAATCTGCTGCTGCACCTTCTCCACCCACCAGCCCTCCTGTGGCTAACATTCACCTGGAGGAAGGTTTGGAATCTGCTGAAATAGGTATAGCGGGTACCATTAAGGAGGCCTCAGAACCTAGGGTGGAAAGCATAGCCATGGAGGTCTTGCAGACATCGACTGACGAGGACAAGGGGGGATCTAGGCTCATATGGCAGTCCAGACAGGCTCTTACACTGCTTCTGAGCAAACAGAATCTAGGCCAGCCTTAGTCCCTATGCCCTCTAGGATTTCCCTGAAAAGGAAGCAAAAGACTAAACATGCTTCCCCTCCTGCAGAAAGCCAATCAGACTGGCAGGCCTTTTCCTAGAGCCTATTTAATGCTTTTATGGCCCTAAGGCCTGCTATGCCTGTTTCTTCAATGGCTGCCCCACCTCTCCTTAGTCCCAGGCTTCAGGTTGATGATCCTCTCCTACCTAAAGCTGAGGATTCCTCAGACTCCTCTAAGGGGGATTCTCTTTCCTACGTGTTCCAGATGCCCTCCCATCTTGGATATGCTTCCCCAGGGGAGGACTCTGCTGAGACAGACTCCCCAGGAGAAGACCTCACCTTTGGTGAGAACACCTCAAAAATGAGAGAATATTTTAAGTGAGATTCCTTTGAAATGTCAGAGGTCCAAAAAAGATACTATGGGCTCTTGCAAATGAATACTCCTGCTCCTTCTGCCATTCCTCCAGTTTTACAAGCCTTCTTGGATGCTTTTAATGCAGCCTCTGTGAATCCAGATTCCCAACCACCTGCCCTTCGAATGCCTGACAGATTCTATAAAGTCCCTGAAGGGGCTAACTTCCTGATTAAATGTCCTGCTACAGACCCTGGCACTGTCTCAGTCTCTGCATATAAACCATCCAGACTGCTTCCATGTACCTCTGTCCTTCCCACAGACAAGAACAGTAAGACAATGGAGCCCAGTGGTAAAAAAGTTTGCACTTCTGCTACCTTGGCCTTTAAGGCAGAAAATTACCAGACACAGATGTCTAAGTATGCCCTGTCCCTTTTGGCTCAGGTCACTAAGCTTGTGGCAGATTTGCCAAGGCTCAGATATCTAGCCTCATCTCATTGTCTTCTCAAGTCACAAGACATTCAGTTAGCTGCAGCTATGATGTTGCATAAGTCTCTGTCAGATCTACATCCTCTGCCTTAGTCTGTAGAAGATAGTAATGGCTAAGACTACAGCCCTTACCTGATCATACTAGGGCCAAACTCCTGGATGCTCCCCTAGATAACTCTGCCCTTTTTGGGGTTAAAGTAGATGAACTGTTCAAGACCCTTCAACAAAAGAGTAGGGAACTGCAGGACCACAAACACTTGTTCATCTCCCCTATTCCCAAATTTCATAGAAACTACCCCACCAAAAGTCAGTTCATTAGAAAACACTCTGCTCCAACCCTCCATTCTAGGGGTAGAAAGAGCACCAGGAAGCAACAGACTTCTTCCAAGCCTGCTCAGACTCCTGCCCAGAATCCTCAGTTTCAAGACAGGGCAGGTAGTCTGTGACTGCCTGCCTTTGCTTTCTGCACCCCCAAACTCCGTTCCCCTGTCCCTAAGGCTCTCTCACTGTCTTCCAGTTTGGCAAAGTATTACCTCAGACAAGTGGGTCTTGTCTATTATAGAAAAAGTTTATTTTATGACCTGGATCATCCCTCTTTCTTGGAGAGGCATCCCACAGCCACACAAAGCCCAGCTCCCCCTGTTTCAGTCAGTCATAGACACTCTCCTTTCTCAAGGAACTATGCAGTCCATTCCCCTGGCAGAACAGGGAAAGGGCTTTTACTCTAGACTCTTCCTAGTACCAAGGAAGGATGGACCATGGAGACCTATCCTGTATCTCTCCCACCTCAAACTTTTCTTACAAGTACCCACCTTCCGTATGCTTACTCTAGAGACCCTTTTTCCCTTGGTAATGCCTCAGGGATTTCTAGGCAGTTTGGACATAAAGAATGCCTACCTACACATCCCAATAAGGTCCAAATACAGGAAATACTTATGTTTTTCTGTGGGTACCTCACATTTTCAGTTCTCTATCTTGCCCTTTGGACTTTCTCCAGCTCCAAGGGTATTGGCCAAGTGTCTAGCTCCAGTTATTGTTTTATTGAAGGCTCCAAGGGATTCAAATATTTCCATACCTGGATGACCTCCTGATACAGGCAGAATGTTCCAGATCCCTACACCATCAACTACACAAAGTTATCTCAATCTCGCAGGCACTGGGATTCAACATCGGTTTCTCCAAGTCCAACCTGAATCCCTCCCAAGACCAAGTTTTCCTGAGGTGCAGGATAAGGACAGATGCATGATAGCATTCCTTCCACCCCAAAAGGTGGAAAACTTAAAGCAGTACCTGTTATCTGTCCTCCATGCCACTGCTGTGACAGCCAGACAATATCTCAGGTTACTGGGTCATATGGCTTCCAGTATCCCAATGTTGTCATTAGCAAGACTCCACATGAGAAAATGCAATGCTACCTGAGGTCAACATGGACCCAACATTCACACCCCTTGGACTTCAACATTCCCTTCCTTCCCTGCCTGAGGAAGGAGATCCTCTAGTGGTTGGAGCAAATCACACTCAACCCAGGACTCCCCTTACAACCCCTTCCCCCAGCTTAGGAGATGCCGCAGATCTGGGCTGTGGAGCTGCTTTAGGCAGCCTGAGAATGCAGCTTACCTGGCCAGGCACCTTCAGGCGGGAGCACATCAACATCAGGGAAATGACAGCAGTCTTATTTGCCTTGAGAGCTTTTCTACATATCCTAAAACAAGAACCCCTTAAATTGCTCACAGACAACACTACAGTTCCATGGTATGTGAACAGATAGGCGGGAACAAAATCCTACTTGCTATGCAGACTTGCATTCCAGGCCTGGGAAATGGCAGCCCAACAGGGAGTCTCCCTGCAAGCAGTTTATATCCCTTCAGCAGAGAACACTCAGGCAGACACTCTGAGCAGGTCCATGTCCCAATCCCATGAATGGATGCTTCATAGGGATGTGTTCCTGGATGTTGTCCATAAGTGGAGTTCACCACAAATAGATCTGTTTGCCTCCCCTCTGAACAGACAACTACCACGATTTTGCACCAGGCTACCCAGTCCCCCTAGCAAGGGCAGTGGATACCTTTTCAGTCTCTTGGAAGGGGGTGCTTCTCTATGCATTCCCCCCTTTCCACTCCTTCAAAAAGTCCTAATGAAATCCAGTGGGACAAACCAAATATCTTGTTGGTGACTCCCTATTGGCCAAGACAGCATTGGTTCCCCCTCCTTCTTCATTTAGCCAGGAGCAGTCATCGCAGGTTACCTCACAGAGTGGACCTCCTTACACAGGACAAGGGATCCCTAATCCATCCCCACCTGGAATCTCTGAACCTAACTCTGTGGGTATTAGAATATTGATCCTTTCAGACACCTTTACACTGAGGATGTGCTAACAGTCCTGCAAGAGTCCAGGAAACCTAGTACTAGGCGATCTTATTTGTCTAAATGGAAAATATTCTCCATGTGGTGTCTACAAAGACAGCTAGACCCACTACAATGTGAGGTCCCCTTAGTGCTGTCCCCTGTGTGAACTCTTGCTAGCAGGGCTGCCATCTTCCTCTGTTAAGGCCCACCTTGCTGCTATTTCAGCTTGTCTGTCTCTTGACCCTCCACTTGCATTCCATCTTCTTGCAAAGTAATTCCTCAAGGGAGTCCTGCATCTCAGGGCCCCCAGGAGGCCAGTTCCACCTCTATGGGACCTGAACTACATTTTAGAGAAGCTTGCAGTTGCTCCCTTTGAACCAGCATCCAGAGCATCCCTGAAACACTGTACTTGGAAGACTGTAATCCTGGGTGGTCCTGACATCAGCCTGACTTCAGCCAGAAGAGTGTCAGAGCTTCAGGTTGTCATGGCAACTCCTCCCTTTCTCCTGTTCCACAAGGATAGAGTGACCCTGAGGACCACTCCCTCTTTTATGCCCAAGGTGGTTAATAAGCTGTCCTTAAACCAGGGTGTTCACCTGCCTACCTTTTTCCCACATCCCCAGAATGACAGTGGGAGAGTCTTGCATTCCCTTGATGTTCAGAGACAGCTTAGATTTTACCTTGACAAGACCAAGTCCATTAGGGAATTAAAGCAATTATTCACCCCAAGGATCTGAGAAAAATTGTGACAAAACAGACAATTTCTGCCTGGATTTCCAGTGCTATATCCCTTGCTACACCTACCATGGAAAACATCCAAATTAAAAAATTAAGCCCCTCTTCATTAGAGCCATAGCTTCATGTGGAGCCTTCTTTAAAGGACTTGGTACTGCTTCCATTCTCGAGGCATCCAAATGGACATCTGTCCATACCTTCACTAAGCACTTACAGACAGGATCATATCTCCAGATCTAGAGTGGGATTTGCTAGGGCAATCCTACATGGTTTCTTAAAAAACATTTCCATGCCTCCACCCTCTTCTTTCCTTTGAGCCTTGGCACTCACCTAAGGGTGTGGAATACTGCAACATGAGAATAGAAGGACATAGAATAGTTGTGTAAAATCTTACCATAACCATAGATGTCCTTCTCTTGCATGTTGCTGTATTCATTCCCTCCCTCCTACCACCCTTTTCAATTAAAACTATCCCTTCTTGGATGACACAGGACATATACAGCTATCCTGGAACTGGATTCCGACTGGGGCATTTAGTTTTGAGGAAAGGTACATGCAGACTTTACTTTTCTGGCCCATACTCCCTAGGCCAACATCAGACATCCCACATACCTAGCAGTGACTAGAAGCTTTTGTATACTGGCCGGACATTCGGGTAGCTATCAGAGGATAACCCAAGGGTTCGGAATACTGCAACATGGAAGAGAAAGGACATCTATGGTTATGGTAAGATTTTACACAACTATTCTTTCTTCCATGTCTATGGCCACTGATACTGTTTTGAGGAGGTTTGCATGGCTGCATTATCAGAACCTCTCGGATGATGTTAAAAATGAGATTTTAAATTCTGTCCTGGATGGAGATTTAGTATTTCGCCACTCTGCTGCAGAGGTAATCAAAAGTGTGATAAAAGAGGCAATCTGATCCAGGGAATCTTTCTAAGATTTTTCTGCCCTTCTTTTCCAAATTGCCTAAGGGATTTTTTTATGTCCTTATCTAGTTTTGGCACTAAACAAGATAAACAGTCTCAACAAAATTCAGGTAAACAGACATTTAAGAAGAAAGAGCAAGGAGATTCCAAAAAGAAGTCAGGAACCTCCAAAAACCAAGGACAGTCCAACAAGTCTGAATGTCTGTTCAAGAGATCTTGTGACCCCATTCCCACACTGGCCCCTTTTTTCATCCAGAATGTCTGAATCTCTATGTTCTTCTTTGGCAACAGATTGATTATCAGAATCCATTGTCTGAAACATTCATCAAGGTTACAGATGACAGAGGGATGAAATTCCTCATTCCAAGGGATCATTCCTCTTCCTCCAGATCAGACTGTTTTGTTACTTGTTCTTCACTGCATGCTGTCCCAAGAAGTGATAGAACCAGTTCCTCCTTCTGAGGTGAATTAGGGCTTTTTTTCAAGGATGCTCTTATTGCCAAAGAAAGAAAATGCTTGGATACTTGTTCTGGATCTTTCTTTCCTAAGCATGTTTGAGATTGTACCCAAATTCAAAATGCTGCCACTTTACAACCTGTTTCCTTTTCTTCCTCAAGGTTTAGGGTACCTCTAGACTTAAAAGATGCTTATCATCTCATCCAGACTTCAAATGTTTGTTAAGGTTTTGTATGTCTGGAAAACATTAGCAGTCCTCTGCCTTACACTTTGGAATATCCACTGCACCAAGAGCATTCACAAAGTGCCTAGCTCCAGTTATAATTCATTCCAAGCTACAGGGTATCCCCATTTTTCTATATTTAGATGACTTGCTTATCTTTGCAGAGTCTTTTTCAGAGTGTCCGAAATCTCTTTTTATTGAGAGATCTCTTACAGGAGCTGGGTTGCCAAGACAACATTCAGAAGTCTTTGACTCCCTCCCACAGAATTGTGTTCCTGGGATGTCAACTAGACACCTCAGTTCAAAGAGTTTCCTTCCAGAGGGAAAAATAGATCTGTGTCTTAACGTTTTCCACTCAGACATCGGTCACTCTGTGGGAGTACCTCAGTATTTTGTCTCATGTCATCTGTGAGTCTCATGATACCTCTGGTAAGACTCCACGTGAGAAAGGTACATTGGTATTTGAAATCCCTTTTGTTCTAGCATCAACATCCTTTATCTTTTCAAATTTAAATTCTGTGTTCTGTCAAAAGAGAAATCTTTTGGTGGAGACAGCACATATACTTAAATCCAGATCTCTGTTTCTCCCTCCCTGATCCAAAAAAGTCAGCACAGATGCTTTGAACTTTGCTTTAGAAGCAGTTTCAGGAGGGATAAAAGTGAAGGGGGTGTGGCACCAAGGATAGACACGAGCACATAAATGTCAAGGAGATACTTGTCTTGATCAAGGTACTCAAAACTGAACCATCTTTACTCTGGGACCTCTTCAGGTGTTTACAGACAATAGCACATTATGTGGTACATCAACAAGCAAGGGGATCCAGGTCATATCTCTTTTGCAGACTAGTCATGTTAGCTTGGGATATAACTTCAGAGCACAGTCTCACCCTTCATGCATCCTACATTCTGTCAGAGCAAAGTTGTATGGCAGACAAGCTAAGAAGGAGCTGGGCAAATCCTCATGAATGGAAATTAAATCAGGGAGTCTTCCAAGATTTCATACATCTGTGGATAGTTCCGTAAGTTGCAATCAGGACTCCATGAAAGAAGACCTGTAAGACAGATGCTTTTTCTTTTCTTTGGACAGGAATGTTCCTGTATGCTTTTCCACATTTTCCCCTAGTATACAGGGTACTTTTGAAGAAACAGTAGGGATCCCCCAAGTTCATTGTGGTGACTCCCTTCTGGCCCAGGCAACAGCAGATGTTCTTTGTGTTTCACTGTTGCAGTCATCACACTTGGGTTATCTGCCTGCAGGTAGCCCTCAGTCGGCCCGAATACCAGAGACTTAGGATTTCTGCGTAGGTTGCTGTCGCTTCGGGACTGACATCAAGTCATCAGGGGGTATAAAAACAGGCAGCCGACGCCATTACATCACTCTTTCTTGCCGAAGAGCCAGAAGCAGTTTGCACAAGTGCCGGTCGGCCACTACCTGAGTTTTCTTTTCCAAACTGAATCATCCTGAAGGCTTCTAAAGCTAAGTACCCCAGTGGTGATCCTTTTTTCTTGCTCTAACCGATGTCAGAAAAAGTTAACAATTGTCTCGCCTGTGGAAAGCAAATACCACACCGAGATTTCCATTCTTACTGCATCACCTGTTTAGGCCCAGACTACGACGTAACTCGTTGTCAGTTTTGTGCTTTGTTCAACGCCCAAACTATTCATGGTCAGGCCCTTATTGTCGCTAAATACTTTCGCTGTTGGTCTCCATATTCCGAAATGGCTTTGGTAAGCCATCTGACTACTGATCTTCCGAAAAAACATAAGGATAAAGAGACAGACCGCACAGGTCCAAAACTGCCGACGATGCTTCCATTAAGCTAGTCGCCAGTACTCAGTGAGGTGCTTTCGCAGCCCCTGATGCCCGATTCAATGGATTTGCAGGCTGCTACCGAGACCCGTTCGGAGTCTGGTATGCCGCGAGACTCTCCTTTCACTATGGAACCTGCGGATGTCTCTACCTTGGATGGGTCCAGACATTGTGCAGGCACCGGCTTACGAGGAAGTTCTTTGCATTATGGATAATCAACACAAACCGACGACGACTTTTGCGTCTTCAGTTCTGTTTAAAACTACTGAGTTTCTAAGGCCAAGAGTACGAGCAACGCCTAAAAACAACCCAAACTCTAAAACTTGCTTCCTTGCCACAATCTCAAATGCTTAAAATGGCAGAAGACCTGATCATGCTGATTAGGGGAAGTCAACCTTCCCCTGCTAAGAGAAAAAGAGACCTGTCCCCAGCAGCTTTAACTGACCAAGAGTCCGACTCTGAGGTTTTTGAATATGAAGACATGCCTTTATCTGCTTATGAGGATTCAGATGCAGAGGAATTCATTCCCTCTGCCTCCCCTCCAGAGGATTTTTCTTTTGGTGAAACCCTACATACTTTAAGAGAGTATTTTCCACTGGGAATGCCAGGATTACCCTCAGTCCAAAAAGAGACACGGAGAATTTTTAGATTTGCCACAACATAGAGCTTTAGCTGTTCCTCCTGTTCTGGATGTTGTGGATGATGTCTTTATGGAATCCAGTCTAAATCCTAATACTTTACCCCCTGCTCCAAGGAAACCAGACAGGTACTACAGAGAGTCCCTGACTCTCACAAATTTCTTTTGAAAAATCCTACTGCTGAACCAGAGGTCATTTCCCAAAGGCCTAAAGGTTTAAAAGCAACTACAGCTAAGAATCCCACTCCTTTGGACAGGGATTCCCGAGCTTTAGACAGATGGGGTAAAAAAGTATAGACCTCTGCAACTCTCGCCATTTGGAAATTGAATTGCCAGTTTCACATACTGAAATACCAGCAGCATATTATTGAACTTATTAAGCAACAGTTATCTACCTTTACAGACTGTGCAGAAAATAAAGAATTACAGGAGCTTATGCATTCTGCAAGACAAGTCAGCAAGCATACCTTGCAATGTGGGTTTGACGCCCTAGAAGCATCTTGCAGGGTGGCAGTCACTGGTTCTGTACTGAGAAGGCATGCTTGGCTTAAGGAGCAGACCTTGCCAGACCATGTCATATCAAAACTACTAGATGCTCCTTTGAACAAGGACAATCTGTTTGGCACCAAAGCAGAAAAGGTTCTAAAAAAGATGGAAGAAAAAGCTAGGTCTATGCAGAAGTGCAGCCTCCAAGATTTAGTAGACATTGCCCCTCGAAACATTGGTCCTTTCCAGCCCCCTCAAGGCCATCTCAAACTAAACCCAGGAGAAACAGACCCCCCCAGATTACAGTCTCAGGGTATGCAGAGATCTAAGCAATGGAGTACCACCACTTGTAAAACAGGGAGTGCTAAGCCACCCCCTTATGGAAAGAATTCACAATGACTTCTCAGTTCCACTCCTCACCCCTGCCCAATTGCTCGTGCCCCTAGGAGGAAAACTTGCCCACCATGCAAAAAACTGGACCTCCATCACCAAAGACAGATGGGTCCTCAACATTGTATCTCAGGGGTAGAAATTTTACTTCCACACACTGCCAACCCCAAAAGGGTTTTCAGACCTTCCTCCAAACCAGTGGGTAGAGGCACAAAACCAAGTTCAATCCCTGCTCTCGATAAGGGCAATGCAACCTGTTCCTGCAGAACAAATAGGTCAAGGGTTTTATTCCAGACTTTTCCTGGTACCCAGAAAAGAAGGCACTTGGCACCCAATCCTAGCTCTTTCCATTCTAAATACCTTCCTGGTGGTACCAAAATTCAAAATGCTCACCCTTCGGCAGCTTCTTCCTATGCTGTCCAAAGATGCATGGTTAGCCACCCTAGACCTAAAAGAAGCCTATCTGCACATTCCTATCAGGGACTCATGCTGGAAATATCTACGTTTCAGGGCAGAATCAATGCATTACCAGTTCTCTGCACTTCCGTTTGGCTTATCCACTGCTCCCAGAGTCTTCATAAAATGCCTGGCTCCAGCCATTGCCTATTGCAGGCAGAGAAAGATTCAAATGTACACTTACTTGGACGATTGCCTGATTCAGGCAGACAGTCAGGACAAGCTGTTGCAGCACCTGACATTTGTAAAGAACCTTATAACCTCCCTGGGGTACATTACAACAAAAAGAAATCAAAACCAGTCCCCAGTCAAAAGATTGTATTCCTGGGAGCAAGCTTGGACACAGCATCCCAGATGGCATTTCTTACTCCCGAAAAACAAGCTGATCTAACAGGCTACTTCGCTCAAATGGCAACCAGAACCCAGCTATCCACAAAGAAAATCCTGCAGGCTCTAGGCTTCATGGCCTCCTGCATTCTACTAATTTCATATGCCAGACTGCATACGTGGAAACTTCAGTGGTACTTAAAAAGTCTTTGGTGCCAACATTCTCAGGACCTGGAAACCATCATACCTTGTCTAAGGACAGAGTTTATTTGGTGGGCAGCAGCATGAATCCACAACAAGGGGCTTCCCTTTACACAACCCCATCCCGCCCAGACCTAACCACAGACACATCAGACTATGCCTGGGGGGCACATCTGGACGACAAGTGCATTCAGGGCCACTGGAGCCCAAGTCAGATTCATCTGCACATCAACCAAAAAGAGATGCTATCTGTTCAGCACACTCTAACAGCTTTCAGATCCCTACTCTCACCAGGACCCCTGCTAATAAAAACAGACAACACCACAGATGTCCTTCAAGGATGCATCTGCAGTCCTAACAAATGGGTTGTCCTGCCTCAGGCAGCCCTTCGGTCGGCCGGATTCCAAAGTCTGGGTCTGGCCTCGGCTGATGTCGCACTTCACCCGACGTCATAGCTGCAGTTCTGCGGGTATAAAGGCATCAGCCGACGCCATTTTCCTCAGTCTTTCTTGCCGCGTGGCACCCGAAGCAGAAGCTGTTCGCAAGTGCCGGTCGGTCAGAACCAGAGAAGATTGCTACTACCGAAGACTTCTAAAAAGCTAAGTACCCCATTGGGGACTCTTTCTTGCCTCAGCCGATGTCAGAAAAAGTGAATAACTGTTTAACTTGTGGGAAACAAATACCTCATAAAGATTTCCACTCTTACTGCCTACCTTGTTTAGGCCCAGACCACGACGTAGCATCTTGTCTAGCCTGTGCTTCTTTCAACCGACGGACACTTAGACGTCGGTCGGAATTTGCTGAGGAGTTTTTCGGCTCCGCTTTTGCTTACAACATGCCGTCGGAAACTCCGACTTCACAATTAGCTAAAAAGCGCAAGGAAAAGGACCGACACTCGCGGTCCACGGTCTCGGCCGAAACCGCGGTTAAGTCAACCGCAAGTTTCTCGGTTTCGGCTGAAACCGAGTCCACGGTTCTTCCTTCAGCCGAAAGCTTGCCTCCCACCGAGGCCTCATCCAGCATGGCTGAATCTGCTACTGAAATTCCACCTGCTTTTACAGGTTCACAGGATTTATCTGATACTATCCCTTTAGATATATCTACTCCTGCACGTGGAGCTGCTAGGCCCCCTGCATCCATGTCCATTAAGGCTTTTTCCGGCTAAAGCAGCAAAATCAACCAAAACTGTGCCTGCTAAGACCCCCTCTCACAGGCCTAGCTCTAGTACTCAAATACTTAGTCTAGCAGAGGATCTCATTTCTTTGATCAGGGGATCCCAACCTCACCCTGACAGGGCCTCTCACCCACCTCCAGAGAAGAGGCCTAGAGCAGAGCCCCCTGAGCCAGTTTCTTCAGATTACTCCTCTGATGATTCAGAAAATACAAACCCTCCAGAAGGCCCTTATTCTCCCTATGAGGACTCTGATGCAGAAGACTCCATTCCTTCTGCCTCTCCGCCTGAGGAATTTTCTTTTTGGGGAAACCTTGCATGCTATGAGGGAACAATTTCAATGGCAGGGCCAGGATTTTTCAGACTCTAGGAAAAGGCTTAGGACCTTTTTGCATTTGCCACAGCATAGGCCTTTAGCCATTCCTCCAGTACTTACTGTTGTGGATGATGCATTTAATGATGCTTGTACTGCTCCTGATTCACTTCCTCCGGCCCCTGCTAAGCCCGACAGGTACTACAGGGTTCCGGACACACATTATCATTTGTATAAGGCTCCTTTTGCAGATCCTGAAACTATTTCACAGGGACCCAAGGCTGTAGCAGCTACCTCTGCCAAAACCCCTCCCTCTGAAAGGGAATCTAGGGCCTTAGAGAGATGGGGTAAAAAGTTTATACTTCTGCTACTCTTCGCTAGGGCCTTAAACTGTCAATTCCACATGATTCAGTATCAGGAATTTATGTTAGATCAGTTAACTAAAAACTATCCTCGCCTAAACCATTAGACAAAAAGTCTCTTCAGGAAATGGTACATAACATTCAGCAGGTCAGTAATCATTCCTTAAAATGCGGCTATGATGCACTGGAGGCCTCCTTTAGATCAGCTATGACTGGTACAGTGATCAGAAGGCATGCATGGTTAAAAGAGCAGTCCTTACCAGACCATGTAAAATCAAAGCTCCTAGATGCTCCCATGGATAAGCACAATTTGTTTGGCTCCCTGCACAGCAGGTGCTGAAGAAGGTGGAAGAGAAAGCAAAATCTGTCCAGACAGTCAAGGATTTCTTACAGGTCCAGCCTCCAAGGTTTAGTAGGAACTGGCCTTCCAAGAATTGGTCCTTTCCAGACACCACCAGAGCACAGAGAGGCAGGAATAGGCGCCCAAGAGGCAGGGGTCAATCCAGAGGTGCCTACAGGGGACGCCAGTGGCAGCCCGACAAGCAACGAACTACTGCCACAGATCCAGCCACTACCACTTCCACAGGACAATCACAGTGACTTGGCTCTGAGACCGCCTACCAGGGAACAACTGGAAGCACCCTTAGGCGGAAAGCTAGCCTTATTTTCAGTAAACTGGCATTACATCACAGGAGACAAATGGATTTTACAGACAATAGACGAAGGTTACAGGTTTCACTTCCATACTCTACCAAGGAAGAGAGGAATGCCAAACCTACCTCCAAATCAAAAGACAAAAGCTCTAGAACAAATAGACCACTTAATAAGGATGAGAGCTATAGAAAGGGTACCGTCTATGGAACAAGGGCAAGGATTTTACTCCAGACTTTTCCTGGTGCCAAGAAAAGAAAACCAATGGAGACCTATTCTCGACCTGTCCGCTCTGAACACATATCTCATTGTTCCAAAATTCAAGATGCTGACCCTACAGCAGCTTCTTCCCATGCTGGGCAAGGAGTCTTGGCTGGTAACTCTAGATCTCAAGGAGGCATACCTGCACGTCCCCATACGACCAAATTGCAGAAGATACCTCAGATTTCTTGCAGGATCAGAGCATTATCAATTCTCAGCATTGCCCTTTGGCTTATCTACTGCGCCCAGAGTATTCACGAAATGCCTGGCATCAGTAATTGCTCATTGCAGGCTTCAGGGAATTCAAATTTACCCTTACCTGGACGACTGCCTGTTACAAGCGGACAACAAAAACAAATTAGCAAAAGATTTGAAAAAGGTCATTCATCTGCTGCAAGCCCTGGGATACACAGTCAATATAAAAAAGTCAAGGCTGATACCATCCCAAAGGATAACTTTCTTGGGTGCAGAATTGGACACATCAAATCAAATGGCATCCCTCACAGCAGAAAAGCAGAAACACCTTCCTCTCTATTTCATGGCATTAACAATGCAGAACCAGCTAACAGCAAGGAAAGTCCTGCAAGCCCTGGGTTACATGGCATCCTGCATAATATTGATTCCACATGCCAGACTACATATGAGGAAGTTGCAATGGTACCTAAGGAATTTATGGTCTCAGCACAAGCACAGCCTAGAAACCCAAATTCCAATAATTCCATGCCTGAAGCAAGAATTCCAATGGTGGGCTCAGGCCTGTCAATTGAACAAAGGACTGCCCTTCCACAGCCCTCAACCAAGCCAGACTATCACCACGGACGCCTCAGACCTCGGTTGGGGGGCACACATGCTGGACAGGTGCATACAAGGCTTATGGACTCAAGACCAGCTGAACCTACACATAAATCAAAAGGAGATGCTGGCAGTAAAACTGGCAATTCAGACATTCAGACCGTTTCTCCAACAGGGTCAATTGCTGATAAGGACGGACAACACCGCAGTTATGTGGTACATCAACAAACAGGGAGGCACACATTCATACCCTCTATGCCGGATGGCAATGGACCTCTGGAATGTGGTCCTGAGTTTCAACATTCAGCTCCAGGCCAAATTTGTACCAGGAAAAGAAAATATACTAGCAGACATCCTAAGCAGAACTACCACGGATGCCCACGAATGGATGCTGCATCCAGACATCTTCAAATCCATTACAAGGAAATGGGGACTACCAGAAATAGACTTATTCGCATCCCCACACAACCACCAATTGAAAAAATTTTGCACAAGGACATACCACCCACTTGCTTGGAAGGTGGACTCCCTATCTTTCAGTTGGGAAAACCTGACAGCTTATGCATTCCCACCTCTTTCTTTGATGCACAAGGTGCTATTGAAGATCAAAGAAGACCGCCCAAGGATCATCCTGATAGCTCCAGACTGGCCGAGGCAGCATTGGTACCCATTACTGAGGAGTATGTCTCGGGAACAAATATGGCCTCTGCCCCTAGTTCCCTTACTGCTAACACAGAACAACTTCAAAACCCTGCATCCAAACTTGAAAACACTGCAGCTAGCTGCCTGGAACATTGCATAAGACAAAATAACCCAGATTTATCTCAAAGGGTTAAAGACATTATCTTGGAGGCTCGCAGACCCTCAACAAGGAAAACTTATTCAGCAAAATGGAAAAGATATCTCATTTGGAGTGCAGCAAAAGGAGAAAATGTGTCACTGGTAAACATAGCTAATATCCTAGAACACTTGGCAGAACTTTTCCACAATGGCCTGTCCTATTCTTCCATTAAGATTCATGCATCAGCTATTTCAGCAGAATACAACATGGACCCTCCAGTCTTCTCTCATCCTCTACTCAGGCAGTTTCTGAGAGGAATTAAAAATGTAAAGCCACCAAGGAAGCCACCATTGCCCGCATGGGACTTGAACTTTGTGCTGGAAAAGTTGACACTCCCTCCTTTTGAACCAGCAGCAACAGCAGAATTACAGTACTTATCATGGAAAACTGCTTTCCTACTGGCAATCACTTCAGCAAGAAGGGTTTCTGAATTACAGTCATTAATGGCAGTACAGCCCTTCCTTATCTTCCATCAAGATAGAGTGTCCATGAGAACTAATCCTACTTTTATGCCAAAGGTGGTCTCCAGGGTATCTTTAAACCAAGCTATCCACCTACCTACATTCTTCCCCAACCCGCAGAACAGGGGAGAAAGATTATTACATACCTTGGATGTACATAGGCAATTGCGCTACTACCTGGACAGAACCAAGAGCAATAGAAAAACTGACCAGCTACTGGTAGCATATGCAACAGGAATGGAAGGAAAAGCAATTTCAAAACAGACAATCTCGAAGTGGATAGGAAATTGCATTAGATTTTGTTACTCTTACCATGGGAAGACAACTCCAGAAAACATCAGACCTCACTCCACAAGGGCTACAGCCACTACTACAGCTTTTTTACGAGGAGTGGCTACCAAAGACATTTTAGAGGCTGCTACTTGGAGCTCCGTGCATAGATTTGCCAAGCATTATAATCTACCCTTATACTCCAGATCCCGAGCAGGTTTTGCCACTGCTGTTTTGCAAGGGATCTTAACTACATCATAATCTTATTAGTACCTCCTCCCCCAGTTTGGCTATGGTATTCTACCCATTTGTTAGGACTGCATATGCATCCTTGAAGGACATAGTACAGTTTTGTACCTACCATAAATGTAGATGTCCGAGAGGTATGCATCTGCAGTCAGGATTCCCCTCCCTCCTTCCCCTCTGTGGTACTCCTAGGGTATTTTCCCATCTAGTAGCTAGCTGGGGGGATCTATTATGGTGTATTTGTTTGTATATATGTATATACATGTTTATTTTTATTTGCTCTCTGTTATTTGGAAACTTTTACATTTATCCAAATTTAGCCTTCCTAGAGGGCACCTGGCATCTGGGGCAAGAAACACTGAGGAAAATGGCATTGACTGATGCCTTTATACCCGCAAAACTGCAGCTATGACGTCGGGTGAAGTGCGACATCAGCCGAGGCCAGACCCAGACTTTGGAATGCCGATCAAGGGCTGCCTGAGGCAGGACAACCCATTTGTTAGGACTGCAGATGCATACCTCTCGGACATCTACATTTATGGTAGGTACAAAACTGTACTTTATGTGGTACATCAGCAAGCAGGGGGGAACCCACTCTTACCCAATCTGCAGACTAGCCATGACCCTGTGGAACATGGCCTTGGACATTCATATTCATCTGCCAGCTCAATTCCTGCCAGGCAAACAAAACTCTATGGCAGACGACTTAAGCAGAAATCTCCTAGACCCACATGAGTGGCAATTAGACTCCAGCACTTTCAGCCTTCTAACCCAGAAATGGGGGACCCCAGAGGTGGGCCTTTTTGCCTCCCCCTACAATCACCAACTCAGCAAATTCTGCACCGGGGCACCTCACAACAGGGCCTGGAAAGTGGATGCCCTATCCTTCCAGTGGGTACACCTCTCAATATATGCATTTCTCCCTCTGCCTCTTCTTATAAGAATATTACTCAAGATAAGACAGGACAGGCCAAGGGCAATCCTGACTGTCCCAGACTGGCCACGCCAGAACTGGTACCCACTACTGCGCAGCCTGTCACTGGTGCCAACATGGCACCTACCCCAGATCCCAACCCTCTTCACTCAGCAGGAGGACAGATCTTGCATCCACAACTGCAAACCCTGTACCTTGCAGCCTGGCTTATTCTTGAATTCTCCCCCAGTGACCAGCCTAAGCAAGCAGGTGCTGGATGTCATTCTTGAAGCCAGAAGACCCAGTACAAGGAAATACTATGCTGATAAGTGGAAAAGATATTGTTCCTGGATTCAATCTAAAGGAGCGGACAAAGCACTGCCCTCCTTACCTCTAATCCTGGATTACCTAGCAGATCTACTCCACAGAGGCCTGTCCTTCTCTTCCATTAAGATCCATGCCTCTGCCATCTCAGCTCATTACAACAGTGAGCCACATCTCTTCTCTCATCCTCTCATCAAACAGTTCCTGAGAGGGGCCAACAACTTAAGGCCACCAAGGAGAGCCCCCACCCCTGCTTGGGACCTTAACTTTGTACTAGAAAAGCTCACGCTACCCCCCCCCCCCTTGAGCCTGCAGCATCAGCAGAGTTAAAATTCTTCTCTTGGAAAACAGACGTGCTTCTGGCCATCACTTCAGCTAGAAGAGTGTCCGAGCTACAAGCACTTATTGCTGTGGAACCCTTCATTATCTTTCATGCTGAAAGGGTCTCCCTCAGGACTAACCTGACTTTTATGCCTAAAGTGGTGTCCAGTATAGCTCTCAACCAATCCATACATTTGCCCACCTTCTTCCCTAATCCCCAAAATAAAAGGGAAAGGATCCTGCACTCTTTAGATGTGCACAGAGTGCTCAGATTCTACTTTGATATGACTAAGCCCTTTAGGAAATCTGACCAGTTACTACTCAGCTTTGCACCAGGGGCAGAGGGCAAGGCCATATCAAAACAAACTATTTCCAAATGGATAGCACACTGTATCCATTTCTGTTACAAACACCATGAGAAACCAACCCCTGAGGGGGTCAGAACACATTCCACTAGGGCAACTTCAACCTGTACAGTCTTTCTTGGAGGAGTCCCTACTAGAGACATTCTGGAAGCTGCTACTTGGAGTTCTGTTCATACCTTCACCAAGCATTACCACCTGCCTATCTTTTCCAAATTCAGTGTGAGCTTTGCAACAGCAGTCCTGCAGGGCATACTAGCCAGCCCCAACTCTTCTTGACTGCCTCCAACCATTCTTCATCTTTGGGAATCAACCCAAGTGTGATGACTGCAACAGTGAAACACGAAGAACATAGTATAGTTTTGTACACTTACCATAAATGTAGATGTTCAAGTGTACTCCCTGTTGCAGTCTTGGTTTTCCACCCTCCAGCCCCCTTATCTCTCTCTCTCCCTCACTCCTTACAGGGCTACTGGTATTTACTTTTTACTGGTGGTATTTTTCCACCATAACTTAGCTCCCTATTTGGGGGATCCTGACATTTGGGGCAAGAAAACTGATGTAATGGCGTCGGCTGCCTGTTTTTATACCTCTGACGTCCTGATGTCAGTCTGGAAGTGATAGCAACTGACACAGAAATACTAAGCCTGTGGTATTCAGGCCGACTGAGGGCTACCCCTGGCAGGATAATCCAAGTGTGATGACTGCAACAGTGAATACACTCGAACATCTACATTTATGGTAAGTGTACACAACTATACTTTGAGATGACATCCATGAGGGTGTTTCACACTAGGATAACCAGTAAGTGCTCTGGTTCTACCAGACTTCTGGTACTTCATGAGCAAAAAAGATCTAAAGATGGCACAGACAGATGTCTCATTTATACCATGGTGTCCTGATGATTATATGGCAGGGCATCTACCTGGCCGAGAAGGAAAATGGTGAAAAGCTGTAGAAGTCAGACCAGATGCTATGCTATCTGCTGCAGAAACCCCAGCAGTTAGCAGTACTGCAACAGTGAACATATTCTAACTTTGTCGTTTGTGATGTGTGTACACATCTGTGCATTCTTTTTCCTAACATATTCAAAGTGTGCTAGCTTTCTTCCCTAATATCTCATCTGAGAGGTCATATGAGGGATTCTGTAGCTTACCCATGGCCAAATATATGTTTTTCTTTCATTTCCTGTGATGCCAGTATTTATCTGGAAAGCTCCCTTCTACAAACTTGGTTCCATCTTCTTAAACTTTATCTTTTAAGAGACCATTAACAATCTGTCATTGCTTGGGAGTCTTCCTTAGGATATGTACTTACCAAAAGACTGGAAGACAAGAAGTTTATATTTTAGCTTTGTCAGTTTCATTTCACTCTTTCCAGTACCAGAACCCTCCCGCCTTCTCCCTTTATTGGCTTATATTTTGTCTAGTTTGCTTTTGCTGTCTAACGGTGTTGTGTTATGGACTGAATCACTGATAGTATGTTGTCTTGGTATTAATGTGATTTGAAGCATGAGCATCTCCTCTGTAGGAGGATGCAAAAAATAGAGGATGCTTTTATTTCTGCAGGATTTTTATTCATTTAATTTATTTGTCTGTTATTTGAAAACTGGTTTGTGTGAATCCCTTGGTGATATGGCTGGCTTGCCATTATTCACAGGATCATAGGAGTTTAGTAGGTTGTCAACCCAGAGGTAATTTCAAGCCTAGCTAATTCATTCCAGTGTAATACAGTAGATATGGTAGTCAGTACCCAGGATTGCATTTAGTAATGACTGCCCATGTCCAGGAGGGTTGTGAGCGCTATCCCTGGCAAGAAATTATGGTGCCCTATCCACTCGTCCAGGTTTCTCTTGAACAGTGTCATATAGGTGCCCTGCTTAACATGAATTGGCAGCCTATTCCAAAGATGTAGCAGTCATTTGCTGAAAAATCTGTCCCTCCAGCATGTCCTGTTTAAGTCGCTGGCCATATTTAGGTCCCTGGAATGGGAAGCTCTAGTCCTGTTTGATTTACAGATATGCAACAAGTTCATTAGGTTCGGGTCTGAAATTGCTGTGTAAGCCAGGCATAAGTCTCCCGTAAGAAGTCTGTACAATACAGAGTATAGTGACAGGGACTGTAGTCAGTCTGTGTACAGCATATGCTGGAGTCCCTTGATCTTCTTTGTTAGAAGCCTCTGAGGTCTCTCCAATTGCTGCAGATAGTTTATGTGGTTGGTACATGCTGAACGGGGTGTTATAGTCAATTATGGGTTGGATTAGTGACAAGTATAAAGGGGTTATAATCTCCTTTGCTCTCGAGGCGATGCCTTTACTAATCAAGTGTGCTACATTGAAAGTCTTCCTTCCTGCAATAGGCACATGGTGGTCGAAGTTAAGGTTGCATTTGACTTGTGATCCCAGATCCCTTACCACTTTTCAGGTACTTAGGGTATTGTTGTTGATGTATTAGTGTGAAGGGACATTGTTTTGCCAAAGGGAATAATGATGCATTTCTTTGCATTCAGTTTGAGACCATGACTAAGACACCAGTCATTGGTCTATGTAAGACCCTCCTGGAGTATACTGACATCATTTTGGGATTCAGTAATTGTACTCACTTTGCAGTTGTCCACAAACATGGTCAGCCACAACCCCTTAGTTTTGGCCTGAACGTCTGAGAAGTATATACCAAACAGCAGGGGACCCAGCACTGACCCCTGCAGTACCCCACTGGTGGCAGGTCTGCTGGTTGATGTGGAGTCACCCACTTTGATAGTGTGTGTCTGGTTTGTGTGCCAGTTGGCAACCGATCTTGCAAGAAAGGGGTTTACATTCAGTTTGCTAAGTTTATCGGTAATGTCTGAGTGTGGGATTGTGTCGAAAGCCTTTGCCAAGTCAAGGTATGCCATGTGCACAGATTTGCCCTCGTCAATGGCCTTGGTCATATTTTTGAAGAAATCCACCAGATTTAACAGGCAGGATCTGCCCTTGATGAAACTAAATTGGGTTGGATCCAAGGTTTGGAGGTTGCCTATGTCTTTATTTATGAAGTCCATAATGATACGTTCTGTGGCCTTACAGATGAGGCTGGTCAGGCTTATGTGCCTGTAATTCCCCAGTCTGTTGCTAGGCCACCTTTGTGGAGGAGAATAACTGTTGCTGTTCTCCATTCTGCAGGAACAAAGCCTGTGGTTTGGCTATAATTGAAAAGGGTACTTAATGGTGATGCTAGTTCATGCTTTAGCCTGTTTGGAAGACAGCCTTGGATGCCATCTGGTCCCTTAGAGGCTGTGTTTATTTGCCTTGGACAAGGCTTTAATGACCTGCTCTTCAGCTATGTTGGGTGAGGATGGGGAGGAGTTTGAAGGAAGGTTTGTGATAAGTTTGGAGTGGATAATTGAGTGAAATGTTTGCCAAACCTATCTGCTAGCTGGTTTGCTATCTCTGTGGGGTCAGTGTGGCTGATACTGTTAATCACCAGTTGTGCACATGCTTGGGTCCTTTTAGGCTATGTATGCAGCTGTAAAAGGCCTTATGGTTATCTTCGGCTGTGCTTGCTAGGTTTTTCTCAAAGGAGCCCTTAGAGAATCTTGATATATTATCTTATTTGCCTGTTGAGGCTGAGGATGGTGATTTTTCAGTGTTGGGGCCTCACTTTTGTTTTCTTGGACAGCAGCTTTTTGCATTTATTGTAAAGTTTGTTGATGCTGGATGTCTACCATGGTGGCTTGTTTTTACTTGGGGCTCTGTCTGATTTTATTCTGGTACAGCTGAGTCTATGCACTTATGCAAGTGATTGTACAGGGCTTTAGTGTAATCTTCGGTGTAGTTACCACTTCCAGCTGGGGGTGAGGATTGGAATGCATTTATACCTTCACCTAGGATGATATAGTTTGCCTTGGTGAAGTTTTCTAGTCTGATTTCACCCATTGTGAGTTCTGGTGTTAGTACCAGCTCAAAGGTGACTGTTTTGTGATCAGCTTTAACTAATGAGGGTCCTACATTTGCAGCTGTGCATCTGTTTGACATGTTAGTGAGGACCAGGTCTAGAATGTTTGTTTCTCTTGTCAGGGTATGAACAATTTGTTACAGGGTATTTGAGTTAACAACGTATAGGAACTTTTGCACTAGTGAGTTAGGGCTAGAGTAGGTTTTCCAGTTGATGGTGGCATAATTGCAATACCACATAACCAGAGTGTTCGGGAATGTTTGGATTGACTCCAAATTGGTCAAGTAGGCTTTGTACATGTCATGATCCATGGAGGGGGATCTATAATTGGCTATGACTTGAATGGGGGTCTTACCCACAGTGACCTGTACTTGGAGTAACTCCATGGAATTGTCCAGTCTAACTAGATGAGATGTGACTTTATCTCTAATATAGATTGAAACACCACCTCCTTTGGTTCTCACATGTTCATTTTGTGGTCTGAAGGTGTGGAAGACATTGTAGCCTTGCAAGGCCCAGTTACTGTCTGAGGCCTTGAACCAGGTTTCTGTGACTGCACAGATATCAACTTCTACCAGTGATAGAAGCGCTTCCAGGGTGTGCAGTTTTTGGTTTAAGCTCTAGCAGCATGACCCTTATTTTGTTGTGGTTTGCAAATTTCATTTTGGTAAGCGTTTTTTAAGACCTTGCCTGAAAAAGGCACTATAGGGGAGGCAAGAAGTTTTGCCAGCAACCGAAAGCGTAGTGGTGCCAGGTGCAAACCGTCTCTGGCAAAGCAGTGAGGTTTGGCGACCATGGCTTCCCAGGCTGACAGAAGCTGGATCCCCTTTGAATGACACAAAAAACTAAGCCAGTTATTGAAATCAGTCATTTTTTGTTTATACTGTGGCATCATTCTAGGTGAGGGTAATATTCTGCTCAAGGCTAGGGACATACCTGCTTGAGACACATACTCATGGAGCTCAATCATGTCTGTCTTCATGTAGTCCAGTGAGGTACATATCAGGTCATTTACTCCAACATGAACTATGACAGAATCATAATGGTACTTGTTGCTGAGAGACCTGAGTGCATGGCTGATTTGACTAATCCTGGCACTGGACAGGCAGTTGGCCATGACTTTCTCCTTGTCCAACCTGGTGAGTGAGACATCTGTGTGTCTCACTATGCAGTCTCCAAAGACAAAAAAAATTGATTTTTGAGTGTTGATAGGTGAGACACTGGTGTTACTATGTGTCATGGTGCTGTGGGAACTGTGTTAGTTGTAGCAGTCGTGTTTTGGAGGTCTCTGGTATTTCGATAAGTTTTTGAGAGAACATCTGCATATGCTGATTTTTGGTTTGATGCATACTATTTGTATGTGTAGTGGTATTATGTGCATAAGTAGTGGTGGGTTTGTTGACAACCTCTTCAGTGTTACTGTTTCATGTGTGAGAGAGCATGTATTCAAGATTCTTGGTGTAGGTACATCTCATGCACTCTGTACTAGAGTGAGTTATTAGTAGAGGGTTGTCAGTGTACATGAGGCAGTTGCTACACTGCCTCAAGAGACCTAGTCAACAAAGTTGGCAGGAGAAACAAGGCTAGTCCATCTGTCCATAATGCTAGGTTGAAGAACTGTTATCATAAGGTGGGACTTTTCAGGACTGAACAAGCTCAGTGGATTGATATTTCTGACATTTTTTTTTATGCTGGTGGTTTAATAGGTTACAGCTCACTAGCAGTATTTTTTTGACCTGAAAAAGTACTAAAGATAAAGGTACATTAATGTGGTTCAGCTGTATGTAAGGGAGAAATTGTTTACTTTATCTGTCCGGCTATGGTGCACAATTGTACGACAGTGCGCAATGCTGGGCAAAACACAAACAATCAGAAGCCTGCCAGAAGCTAAAAACTTGGAAAAAAATTAAAAAGGTTCAAAAGGATCAATGAGGATGCTTACTCCAAGCCCTAGACCAACCACCCTTTACCAAACAGGATCCAATCAGCACCTTTCTCTCACTAGAGTGCAGAGGGACCCTTACCAATCAAAGATGTCCTGGAAAATGTTCTCAGAACAAGCAGCCACTACACACAGACGCAGATGCAGCAAACCTGTATCTGGACTATGCTACAGCTACTAGCTACCCTTGTTTCAGCAGGAAACACAAGAGAATGTTTAACACAGCAGACCAATAGCAGTTAGACACTAAAAAAATGTTTTAAACAGCAGAAAAACAGCAAGTAAACTCTAAGGAATGTCTTAAACAGCTCCATTTATTTTTAGCATTGCTTGGCGGGAAAACTGAACAGATTACTTTGCAACAGTGAACAGTACCAGCAAATACAATAGTGAAAATAAGCTTAGTAAACTGTGAAAACAGCAACAAAATATGATTTAACAGGTCCAGGAAGACAGACAGTTGCATTACCGCAGTGCAGTTTAGTACACAGCATATAAATACATTATTAAAGTAGTCGTCAGGCAATAAAAATTGCAGTAAATAATATAAACAAGCAAAAAAACTTACAGTTTTTGGGACGCTTAGAAGCCTCTAGTCATCTGGTGTCAACAATTGTACTTTCTACTGAAGATTCTCTGTATGCCAGCCTCCTTGGATTGTCTGGAAATTGCTTTCAAGTCAGTCTTTAAGTAAGGATTACAAGCTACATGACTGTCCTAAAATCAGATTGTACATCCATGTAAGGTACTTACTGTAACTGTAGAGCTGTACAGCAGAAGACATTTGAATCATATGGACTTTCACCCGTTTCCCTTTTGTGTTTATTTTGGAGTTAAGCTCAGTTGTACAAATATTCATTGTTCAGATGTTAAACTGCTTTGTTTTTACAGTATGTCAGTTATTACTTTGGCTACTTTAACTGCATTTTGGATAATATACAGTCTGATGTTTCTCTTATATCCACCTCAACCTGTGGGTTATCAAATATGATCAGATCTGAGGCAGGCACTTTAGACTTTTGAAACTGAAGCTTGAACTCCTGTGCCATAATGCCTTGCACCACATAACTTCCCCAAATCTAATTTCCTCTCCTCGTGGGCACACATGCTGCCGAGAGCTCCATTCAGATAAGTATTTTTTTTCCAGTGTTTCAAAGCATTTTGGGTGGTATAACTTGCGTATTTCATGCCATAGTTCTTGCTACTCTCCCTTCCTTCACTGAGAAGTTTTTTTTAAGGTTTCTTATGGTTACTGATGTTTCTGACTATTTCTCTCATGTCCCACGATACTATAATTAAAACAGTTCTCAGCAAGACTCTGCAGTCCGTAAAGTAAAAAAACTAATTTATTGAACAAAACAAATAAACCATAACATCAAGGATTAAGCGCTTTCATTTCCTAAGCCAGAAACTTCATCAGAATAAAACATGTTACTCTACAAGGTCTTTTATACATCCTGTTGTTGGTTAATTGGATAAATTAAGTGTAATTAAAGTTTGTTTAAAGTTTCAGTTCAAATCATTTACATGAGAATAAATTTAAAGAAATAGTTAATAAAATAGATGTGGTTACAAGGCATATGCATACAGCTCATCAATCTGTACAAGTGAAATGAATTACAAATTGGTCTGCATATATAAAATATGCAAAAATTCATCACTAATAACAATTTGGTTGAAATCGTATAAATATATATATATATATATATATAAATATATAAATAAATGAATAAATAAGTATATATATTAAAAATGTATGTATTAGTGTATAGTATGTAATGTTGATAAAACTATTTGTAAAAGTGTTTTTGGTGAGATATGTACCTTTGCTAAATATGCAGGCTAATACTGACAAGAACCCTTTAGACAATATTTTGGATACTATTGGGCATGATACCTCCAACACGAATACACACCAAAACACCCCCTTCCTTGTCATGACATACAATGTTAATACAAACTCAATAAGAAAACTTATAAACAAGACATGGGATATTTTTAAGACTATGCCTAACAGGTTAGAAATATTTAACAGACATAAGCTACAGTTTTAGGAGAGGTCCTAACCTCAAAACTTTGTTTGAAAGGAACAAGCAGGATAATGACAAAAAGAAAAAGGGTATTTTTCGTTGTGGGAGATGTTCTCAATGTATATTTATTGCAAATACAGAGGAATTAACATTACCTTCTATCCCTATAACCTTTAAGGGTAAACAACACTTCACCTGTTACACTAGTGGGGTAGTATATTTGGTCTACTGTACCTCATGCTGTGGATATTATGTGGGTAAGACAGAGAGACATCTACGACAAAGAATATACGAGCATAAGTATGACTTAAATAGGAAAAAGGAAACAGATGCTTTATATAGACATACACTAACCTGTACAGAAGCTAATTTTAAGTTTTGGATATTGGAAATGGTACCTAGGAATAGTAGAGGGGGGGTTGGGACAACCAACTTAGTTACAGAGAACTAATTTGGCAACTACGTCTGGATTCCAACACACCTTCAGGGATGAATGACCATGTGTCACTTTTACCAGCCCTAAAATCAAGGGCTAACAGGGTAAAAATGCAAAATAAAAATAAAAACAAGAACAATAACAAAACTAAACACCAATAGAATCTATGAAATTAATTACTCATTTATTTTACCATCATTACCTTTGTAACAACACTATTTATTCATTCACTATTAACTGTTTTTTTATGTATAACTGAACTGAAGTTTTTATAAAAGTTTTTTGAAAAAAGTTTTTTGAAAATTGTTTCTTATGCAAAATGTCTTTTGGAAACTGATTGTCAAAATTGTTCTTATTAACTGTTTTTAACTACATTCAAAAATATTTTTAAAAAAATACTTTTCTAAAACACTTTTACAAATAGTTTTATCAACATTACATACTATACACTAATACATACATTTTTAATATGCATACTTATTTATTCATTTATTTATATATTTGCATATGTATATTTATATGATTTCAATCAAAATGTTATTAGTGATGAATTTTTGCATTTTTTATATATGCAGACCAATTTGTAAGTCATTTCACTTGTACAGATTGATGAGCTGTATGCATATGCCTTGTAACCACATCTGTTTTATTAACTATTTCTTTAAATTTATTCTCATGTAAATGATTTGAACTGAAACCGACGTCATAGCTGCCGGGGTATAAAGGCATCAGCCGACGCCATTTTCCTCAGTCTTTCTTGCCGCGCGGTGCCCGAAGCAGAAGCTGTTCGCAAGTGCCGGTCGGTCAGATCCAGAGATTTCTACTACCGAAGACTTCTAAAAAAGCTAAGTACCCCGTTGGGGACTCTTTCTTCCCTCAGCCGATGTCAGACAAAGTAAATAATTGTTTAACTTGTGGGAAACAAATACCTCATAAGGATTTCCACTCTTACTGCCTTCCTTGCTTAGGCCCAGACCACGACGTATCAGCTTGTCTAGCCTGTGCTTCCTTCAACCGACGGACGCTTAGACGTCGGTCGGAGTTTGCAGAGGAGTTTTTTGGTCCCGCTTTTGCTTATAAAATGCCGTCAGAGACTCCGACTACACAATTAGCTAAAAAGCGCAAGAAAAAGGGCCGACACTAACGGTCCGCGGTTTCGGCTGAAACCACGGTTAGGCCAACCGCGAGTGTCTCGGTTTCGGCTGAAACCGAGTCCTCGGTTCTTCCTTCGGCCGAAAGCATGCCTCCGATAACCGAGGCATCACAGAGCATGGCTGAATCTGCTACTGAAATTACTGCTACAGAAGCAGGCACCCAGGATTTGTCAGACACTATTCCTTTAGACATTTCTACCCCTGCACGTGGGGCTGCTAGACCCCCTGCTTCTATGTCTATCAAGGCCTTTTCCAGGGCTAAAGCAGCTAAATCTTCTAAGGCCTTACCTACAAAAGCTGCCTCACACAGGCCTACCTCTAGTTCCCAGATACTCAGCCTGGCTGAGGATCTCATTTCTTTGATCAGGGGATCCCAACCTCACCCAGACAGGGCCCCTCAACCTCCTCCAGATAAGAGGCCTAGGACTGAACCCCCTGAGCCTGTCTCTACAGACTATTCTTCGGATGACTCAGATATTTCAGACCATCAGGAAGGTCCATATTCTCCTTATGAGGATTCTGATGCAGAAGACTCCATTCCTTCTGCTTCTCCTCCTGAAGAATTTTCTTTTGGGGAGACCCTACATTCTATGAGGGAACACTTCCAATGGCAGGGCCAGGATTTTTCAGATTCAAGGAAAAGGCTAAGGACTTTTTTACACTTACCACAACATAGGCCTTTAGCCATTCCTCCAGTACTATCAGTTGTTGATGATGCATATAATGATGCCAGTACTGCCCCTGATTCTCTTCCTCCGGCCCCTGCCAAGCCTGATAGATATTACAGGGTCCCGGACACACACTACCACTTGTATAAGGCTCATGTTGCAGACCCAGAAACCATTTCACAGGGCCCTAAAGGTGTGGCAGCTGCCTCTGCCAAAAACCCTCTTCCCTCTGAAAGGGAATCTAGAGCATTAGAGAGATGGGGTAAAAAGGTTTATACATCTGCTATTCTTTCGGCCAGGGCCTTAAACTGTCAATTCCACATGATTCAGTACCAGGAATTTTTGTTAGACCAGCTAAATAAAAACTGTCCTCTCCTGAACCTATAGACCGCAAGTCCCTTCAGGATTTGGTACATAACTCTCAGCAGGTCAGTAATCATTTTTTAAAATGTGGCTATGATGCACTGGAGGCTTCCTTTAGATCAGCTATGACTGGAGCAGTGATTCAAAGGCATGCCTGGTTAAAAGAACAATCCTTACCAGACCATGTTAAGTCAAAACTCCTAGATGCTCCTATGGAGAAACAAAGTTTGTTTGGCTCCCCTGCACAGGAGGTTCTCAAGAAAGTGGAAGAAAAAGCAAAATCTGTCCAAACAGTCAAGGAATTCTTACAGGTCCAACCTCCGAGGTTTAGCAGAAATTGGCGTTCGAAGAATTGGTCCTTTCCAGACACCTCCAGAGCACAGAGAGGCAGAAATAGACGCCCAAGAGGCAGAGGTCAATCTAGGGGTGCCTACAGGGGACGTCAGTGGCAACCTGCCAATCAGAGAAGTGCTGCCGCAGCTGCAACTACAACCACTTCCACAGGACAGACACAATGACTTGGCTCTGGTTCCGCCTACCAGGGAACAACTGGAAGCACCCTTGGGCGGAAAGCTAGCCTTATTTTGCGACAACTGGCATTGCATTACAGGAGACAAATGGACGTTACAAACAATAGACAAGGGCTACAGGTTTCACTTCCACACTCTACCAAAAAAGAGAGGAATGCCAAACCTTCCACCAAGCCAAAAAACAGAGGCTCAAAAACAAATCAACAACTTACTAAGGATGAGAGCTATAGAAAAGGTACCACCTATGGAACAAGGCCAAGGATTTTACTCCAGGCTTTTCCTTGTACCAAGAAAAGAAAATCAATGGAGACCTATTCTCGACTTGTCCGCACTGAACACATACCTCATTGTTCCAAAATTCAAAATGCTGACCCTCCAGCAACTCCTTCCCATGCTGGGCAAGGAGTCTTGGCTGGTGACTGTAGATCTCAAGGAGGCATACCTGCACGTCCCTATACGACCAGATTGCAGAAGACACCTCAGATTTCTTGCAGGATCAGAGCATTATCAATTCTCAGCATTGCCCTTTGGCTTATCTACTGCGCCCGGAGTATTCACAAAATGCCTGGCATCAGTAATTGCTCATTGCAGGCTTCAGGGAATTCAAATTTACCCATACCTAGACGACTGCCTAATACAAGCGGACAACAAGACAAAATTAACAAAAGATTTGGAAAAGGTCATACAACTGTTGCAAGCCTTGGGATACACAGTCAGCATTCAAAAGTCAAGACTAGTGCCATCCCAAAGGATAACATTTTTGGGTGCAGAACTGGATACAACAACTCAGATGGCTTTTCTCACAGAAGAAAAACAAAAGCAACTACCAGTCTATTTCATGACATTAACAACACAGACTCAGCTTACTGCAAGGAAAGTCCTGCAAGCCCTGGGTTACATGGCATCCTGCATAATATTGATCCCACATGCCAGGCTGCATATGAGAAAGTTGCAATGGTACCTAAGGAATGTATGGTCTCAACACAAGCACAGTCTAGAAGCCCAGATTCCAATAATTCCATGCCTGAAAAAAGAATTCCTGTGGTGGGCTCAGGCCTGTCAGATGAACAGAGGATTGCCTTTCCAAAAACCACATCCAAGCCAGACCATCACCACGGACGCCTCAGACCTAGGCTGGGGGGCACACATGGAGGACAAGTGTATACAAGGCCTATGGACCCAAGACCAGCTGAATCTACACATAAATCTAAAGGAGATGCTGGCAGTGAAACATGCAATCCAGGCATTCAGACCATTCCTTCATCAATGTCACCTGCTGATAAGGACGGACAATACCACAGTCATGTGGTACATCAACAAACAGGGAGGTACACACTCATATCCTCTATGCCGGATGGCAATGGACCTGTGGAATTTGGCCCTGAATCTCAACATTCAACTACAGGCCACATTTGTACCAGGAAAAGAAAATTCACTAGCAGACACCTTAAGCAGAACTACCACGGATGCTCACGAATGGATGCTGCATCCAGATATCTTCAAAACCATAACAAAGAAATGGGGAATGCCAGAGATAGACCTGTTTGCCTCCCCACACAACCACCAATTGAAGAAATTCTGCACAAGAGCATACCACCCACTTGCCTGGAGGGTGGACCCCCTTTCCTTCAGCTGGAAAAACCTGACAGCATATGCATTTCCACCTCTTCCTTTGATGTACAAAGTCCTACTGAAGATCAGAGAGGAACAGCCAAAGGTAATCCTGATAGCTCCAGACTGGCCAAGGCAACATTGGTACCCGCTACTGAGAAGCATGTCTCGGACACACTCATGGCCTCTACCTCTATGTTCCTTACTTCTAACACAGAACAACTACAAGACCCTGCATCCAAACTTGAAAACACTGCAGCTAGCTGCTTGGAATATTGCATAAAACAAAATAAACCAGATTTATCTCAGAGGGTTAAGGACATTATCCTGGAGGCACGCAGACCCTCCACAAGGAAAACTTATTCAGCCAAATGGAAAAGATACCTCATTTGGAGTGCAGCAAAGGGAGAAAATGTCTCATTGGCAAACATAGCACACATCCTGGAATACTTAGCAGAACTGTTCCACAATGGTTTGTCCTACTCCTCCATTAAGATTCATGCATCAGCAATTTCAGCAGAGTACAACATGGATCCTCCTGTCTTCTCTCATCCTCTACTCAGGCAGTTCTTGAGAGGAATCAAAAATGTAAAGCCTCCAAGGAAACCACCTTTACCTACATGGGATCTCAACTTTGTGCTGGAAAAATTAACACTTCCCCCTTTTGAACCAGCAGTAACAGCAGATTTACAGTTCTTATCTTGGAAAACTGCTTTCCTGCTAGCAATCACTTCAGCAAGAAGGGTATCTGAGTTACAGGCATTAATGGCAGTACAGCCTTTCCTTATCTTCCATCAGGATAGAGTGTCTCTGAGAACTAATCCTACTTTTATGCCAAAAGTGGTCTCCAGGGTTTCACTTAACCAAGCGATTCATTTACCTAATTTTTTCCCCAACCCACAGAACAGGGGGGAAAGACTACTACATACCTTGGATGTGCACAGACAATTACGCTACTATCTGGACAGAACTAAGACCTACAGAAAAACTGACCAGCTTCTGGTAGCATATGCAACAGGAGTGCAAGGAAAAGCAATTTCAAAACAGACAATCTCAAAATGGATAGGAAATTGCATTAGATTTTGCTACTCTTTTCATGGAAAGTCAACTCCTGAAAATATCAGGCCTCACTCCACAAGAGCTACAGTCACCACTACAGCTTTCCTACGAGGAGTGGCTGCCAAAGACATTTTAGAAGCTGCTACTTGGAGCTCCGTGCATACATTTGCCAAGCATTATAATCTTCCTTTATACTCCAGATCCCGAGCAGGTTTTGCAACTGCTGTTTTGCAAGGGATCTTAACTACACCATCTTTATCTTAGTGCCTCCTCCCCCAGTTTGGCTATGGTATTCTACCCATATGTTAGGACTGCAGATGCATCCTTGAAGGACATAGTACAGTTTTGTACCTACCATAAATGTAGATGTCCGATAGGTATGCATCTGCAGTCAGGATTACCCACCGTCCTTCCCCTCTGTGGTATTCCTAGGGTACTTACCCCTCTTTTAGCTAGCTGGGGGATCTATTATGGTGTATTTGTTTGTATGTATATATGTATATATATATATATATATTTTGCTTTCTACTGTTTGGAATTATTTGCATTTATCCAAATTTAGCCTTCCTAGAGGGCACCTGGCATCTGGGGCAAGAAACACTGAGGAAAATGGTGTCGGCTGATGCCTTTATACCCCAGCAGCTATTACGTCGGGTGAAGTGCGACATCAGCCGAGGCCAGACCCAGACTTTGGAATCCGGCCGACCGAAGGGCTGCCTGAGGCAGGACAACCCATATGTTAGGACTGCAGATGCATACCTATCGGACATCTACATTTATGGTAGGTACAAAACTGTACTTTCTGGTAGAAGCTGTCACCTCCTTGGCTCCAGTCTCCTTCATTTAGACCTTAGGAATTAAATAAACCTATGCACTAGCCTGCTAAGCAGACTTCAACGGTTTCCTCACTGTCCTCAAGATCCTTTTGAAACATTAAGGAAGTTGATTTGGACAAGATGATGCAGACTTTCTAACAAGAACAGATTAACATGGGAATTATTCCCTCCCCCTTCACTTTGAGGGTGGGGAGTGCTATCCCTTCTTCACCAGGCAGCCATCCGGATCCAGTGTTTTTGGATCCAACCCCATCCCACATCATTCTCTTGCCAGCACCAATGACGTGGCTATCTTCAGCTCTGCCACTGACCTTGATGCATTCAACTCTGCCTCTTCCAAGCTATCTGCATCCTGGAGCTGAGAGGTCAGGACCAGGGAGTCACATGGTCAGGTTTGACTCTAAAGCTTTCATAGCCTAGCCTGCCACTTGGGGCTTAGGCCTTGTATAGCTGAGCTCCAGTTTTGGTTTTGAATATGGCCAGGCCAGCGTATGGCATGGGTGCTTCCCCTGGATCCCCAGATCATAGGAAGTCCTTTCCTAGTCGCCTGGCTTTGGCATCAGCATTTGAGGTCCTGGAGATGATCCAGTTTTGTTCAGGGGTCGGGGCTCACTCTGTATCAGTACAATACTGATCGTTCAGTCTATCTGGTATCTCAGCCTTACATCATCTTGGTCAGGGACAGCCTGCACCTCGAGGCCTCAGTCTTGGAAGTGATTTTTGTCAAAGATTCCGACAAGCCTGGAAAGGAATCATGTAGCCTCTGTAATATCTATCAGTACCCAGAAACCTATGGCAGATGGCCTCCCAAGCATGAGGGCAGAGATTCACCTCCCCCTTACTCCTTACAGAGGTCAAAAGATGGCTACACCTTTAGGAGCACTGCAAGTGTTCATCGGAGACTTGTCCCCTAAAACTCTGATTTTGCTGATCCCCTCTCTTAGCATGGCATCCATTAAATTCCCCCTATACTACATGGAGCACTGTATTTAAGATTATCCCAGAGCCATGGCTTCCCTATGGTTTCAGTGTCTACACCAGAGTCACCTTCCTGAGAGGAGCAGAGGAAGGACTGGTGTAAGAGGAGACACCTAGAGTCACCTCAAGAATTGCTAACAGAGGATACTGATCTTGGTGAGGGGAAGGTTCCCCAAAATCTCTCTGTGACAATGCCTCTTCCCGCAATCTACTGGAATTGATGAGTCAGAGGGATGGTTGAACTACCAAAGCCCCTTCACCTGAGGAGTCGGTCTTTCTTGAGGTCTTTGTTGACATTGCATTCGCAGTCTGGTTGGTACTCCTTCCAGACGCACTTGTTGATTTAGTTTCTAGGAGGGCTTGGAGAGAACCTAACATGGTGGAACTTTTTCCCAGTAAACTGGGCAAGATTTTAGTTCCACCCAAAGGTTAGAGCACATTGAAACAAGGGATCTGCAGTCAATGGCATTGTAGTAGCCACAGCCACCAGAAAGGAACTCTCAGAGGAGAGTGCATCTGTCCATCCTCCCAGTAGAGATTCATGAGCATTGGATAGATGCGGGAAGCATACATATGCTTCAGCCAGCTTTGCTTTTTGTGCAGTGAAATACATGGCATTCCAGACCAGACTACAATGAGATTTGATTAACAAGGTTTCCAAGTCTGCAGCATCCCAGATGACAGTTGAAACATGCAAGTCTGTGGAGGCTCAGTTGGCTACAATTTTATCAATTTCAAATGTATCCATGGGCTTACTATCCAAAACAACAAAATGATAGTTCACCACTGTTCTTAAATACACATCTATAACTCTGCAGAGAGCTTTAAGGCATCCTCTGCAGAGAGCTTTAAGGCATCCTTTTTGAATGCCATGATAAATAGTTCCACCTTGTTTTTTCCTAAAATTAAGGATACTCTTACCAGGAGTGAGCAGGATGGCAAGACTTTGTCTGCCATGGGGTCCATTCTCTACCCCTCACTGGACTTTTTCTCACAATCAGAGGGTAAGTAAGTGGCTGTCTTTCCAGAAGCCCCACCTTCTCCCAAAGACAGTCCTAGTAATAGTGTTCCTTGTAACGGGGGGGGGGGGGACTTTCATAAATGCCACCTTAGGGACATGTTTACCTGACTGGTGCACTTTGGGGGAGCTCAGTGGAAGTTTGGCTCTCCACCCTCTTGCTTGAAGGTTATCTCCTGCAGATTTCTGCATGTTGAGAGTCGTTACCAGAGGCTACATAATTCCTTTCTAGTTCTGCCAGAATCTTCAGGAAAAAATCACTCCAGCCACCTTACCTGAGCAACTAAGGGAAGCAGCAGGATAAAGTCAAAAACTGCTAGTAAAAGGAGAGATCCAAGAGGTCCCATCAAACTAGAGTGCATTTCGGGTCAGTTCAAATAAAGACCTCAGTCTCATTTTGAATATAAGTAGATTAAACTTGTTTGTCAGACTGACCAAATTCCAAATGGTAATGTCCATTCTACCACTGCTGAAAGATGACTGGATATGTTTGGTAGACCTTACAGATGCTTATTATCACAGAATAACCAACCATTCTAGAACTTTTTTGCCCTTCTGGCTGGGAGCCAGTCATGATCAGATTCAAACATTGTCCATTGGACCCGCCACAACCCCCAGGTGTTCACCAAATGTGTGGCAGTGGTCGCAGCTGGCTCTGGCTGCAGGGGTTGTGGTTTTCCCCTTGCCTGGATGATTGGCTTCTTATAGCATCTTCAAGAACAATGCCAGTTCATGCAAGCAATTCCTTGCTTCATTTGTGCCTAATACTATGGATCAAGGTAAACTTCAAGAAGTACAAAGCAGACATAGTCCAGGCTACTGGACATGACCACTCAGATTGCCAGGCTTCCCCTTACAAAGTTGTTGTCTCTATGTCTTCAGGCTCATCAAGATCTTCCTTCTCAGAGGCCACTCACTTCTCTAATTTTTTGTCTTCTGGGATTGATGGCAGCTGCCATCTCATTACTTCCTTTAGCTAGGTTTTGCATGATGGTACTTCAGTGGACTTTTTTGGTCCACTGGTCTCTGTCAACTCATCCTGTGTAATTTCCCAAAAGACTGATAGAGGTTTGTTGCTGACACATCTCTAGGTGGATGACATCTGACAGTGTGTCTTCAGGACATCCTTTTGTCCTTCTCCCTCCCTTTGCTATGGTGATCACAGACACTTCCTTCTGGCATTGAGGGGGCACTTTGAGAGAAGGATGGTCTGAGATACCTGGTCCTGTTTTGAGGCCAACTTGCACATAAATATTTTGGAGATGAGAGAGGTCCTCCTGGAATTGCAGGATTTTCACGACTGCCTCCCTAAATGTATGATATCAATTCAGGCCAACATATGGCTGTGATTTAGTATGTCATCAAGGAAGTCAGACCTGATCTTATTCCTTGTTTCATGGGCCATGAGGGTATGGCAGTGGGTGATGTCTTCCAGTCACTTTCTGATAGCAATGCACATCCTGGGAGAATGCCGCATCCTAGCTGATAAATTGAGCTGGAGTATTCTGTTGCCTTTTGATTGGTCCCTTAACCCATCAGTGGCAGCAGAAATTTTCACCCCTGGGGCCAGATGTGCTGCATCTGTTTGCAACACCCTACAACACAAAGTGCAGTAACTTCTTTGCCCTGATCACCCCACAAGGGGCAGTCAGTAGTTACTGAGGAGATGCAGTAGTCCATGGCCCCCAGGTCTCCTTTATGCTTACCTTCAAATCCCCTTATAGTAAAGGTCTTACAGAAAGCAACATGATGCAAGGTGACTGTGATCCTTGTAGCCCCCTTCTGGCCCAGACAAGTTTGGTTCACCTTCCTCTGGCCTCACCTAATTCACCCTTCTTAGGTCCTGGATACAGTCTCAGATTAATCTCACATCCTTCAGGCCAGCCTCACTTAGATCTCCACTCTCTTAAACTGAGTGCTTAGTTTCTCCACTTCCAGTGAACAACAGCTACATTTGGCTTCACTGTACTTCAGAATGTTCTCTCCTAGTACCACTCATTTCAGCCTGGTTGGGGACTCTGTACCACAGGTTGAGGCAGATGGACGAGACAACATTAGATATGCAAATTATGTACTTACCATAATGCTAGATCCATGTGTCTTATTCCATCCATCTCAACATTCCTTCCTATCATCCTTCATCCAAACTGTCACATGTTGTTTTTTGGCTTCTGGTGGATCTTGCGGGCCTTCCTGAAGTCTTCATGTGTTTGGACCACTTCAGGTCTTGGTTTGATGGTTTCCTTTTAATTACTTGTGTCTACAGAGGGGTCCACTTTGTTGGGGGGGACAAACTCAACTTGAGAAAGTTAGGTGGTGCAAGGCATTATGGTAGAGAAGTTTGAGCTTCAGAGCCAAAAGTCTAAAGTGCCAGCTTCGAATCTAATGGGATCCAATAACTCACAGGTTGAAATGGACCAAAGAAAATGCACATATCTGCTGGATTGTCAGTTGGATCTCAGATGAGACGCAGGAAGTCAAGACTGGAGAAACTACCTCCACAAAAAGACCAGTCACTAGTGGAGTCCTTTTAGTTGGCTGTGTCTACAGTGGAGTCAACTTTGGGGGGCAAACTCAACCTGAGGAGGTTAGGTGGTACATGGCATTATGGTAGAGAAGTTTGAACTTCAGAGCCAAAAGGCTGCCCTCAGATTTGATTGGATCTGATAACTCATAGACTGAAATGGGTCAAAGAAAATGCACATATCTGCTGGATTGCCAGGTGGCTCACAGATAAGACAGTGGAAGTCAAAACTGGAGAAGCTACCTCCACAAAAAAGACCAGTCATTAGTGGAGTTCCACAGGGCTTGGTGCTGGGATCTCTCCTCCTTAGCATCTTCTTCTCAGAAACCCAAGCAGACTTCAAGGGTGTTTGGTTGATCAAGTCTGTGTATGTCTGCAAGCTGGGAGCAGTCAGTGAATCTCCAAAAGATCCAGGCATTCTCCTGGAGAACTTGTTCCAAACAGATAACTGGTGCCAGAGTCATGGACTAAAGCTAAATGCCAAAAAGTGTATTATTGTATCTGATGTTGTAAATCTTTATTCATTCCTTACTGATAGGACTTCAGTTCCTTCCTCAGAACTGATATGGCCATTTCCAAGCTCGCTCCAGCCAAAAACTCTCAGCTAAGACCTACCCATAATGCCCCTCTCAGTCTCTCCAGATCTCATTTGCCGCGTTCCTCGTCAGACGTGCCTAGCCTCTCTCTCTCAAAGCTAAGTGGAAATTTGTGTTTTTTTGTGTAGTTTCTCTTAAAACTTTGTCTTTTTTAGTCAGTTTAGCCTTTTCTTCCTATCGCCTATAACCTGTTTCTATTTCCTACCCTTTACCTTTGGTAGTTTAATCTTTACCATCGTTGGTACTGTCCCTTTCTCCTGCCTTTGATAGGCCCTCCTTTACCACTTGTGGCATTTTTAAATGCCATCATTGGTATTCTGTCCTTTTCTTTCCCTTGTTGTTGTTGTTTCCTTTAGGATAGCCCTTTGTTGCCAGTACTATGCCAGACAAAGTTAAGTTGGGGTTTAAACAGTGTGACAAGTGTGGGTGTAAGTTGCCCAACTCGAACAGCCCCATGCATTCACTGTTTGGGTGTAGACCATATAAATGCTGCTTGTGATATTTGCTCTAGTTTTAGCAATCGCACTCTAGCAGAGCGCAAAAACAAGTTAATTCTGAAAGGTTTAATCAAAACGCCTTTTTCGGAGGCTCTTTCTGGGTCGGAGGTCTCAACACCTCCTAAAACCAAGAAACCCAAGGAAAAACAGAGTCACTCGGTTCCTGCATCTCCGTCAATTATGGCACCGAGTCAGCACTGTGCTTCTCCGGCACCCTTGGCACAGGCCTGTTCAGCACCAGGCCCTGTGTCTTCTCCCTCGGTGCCGTCTCTAATGCTGCCTCCTATTTCAGTTCCAGCTTCGGCACCATCGGCTTCGGTGCCGTCCTTGGTTCCAACACTGGCTTTCACAACCATACCTGCTTCGGCACCATCCCTGGCCACGGTGCCGATAGCTTATTCGTCTCCACAGACTATGACCTTGGTTCCTAAAGTTGAACATCTCCCAAGAACCAGATACTCTCCAATGTATGACCCCTTTTCAGGGCATCGGTTTAGCCCCTTTCTTAAAAGACCTGATTCTCCTTCAGCAGTCTCCTATAGAACCACCAGGAGCCTTTCTGAACAAGATGTAGTGCGAGTTGTGGACAAGCTTCTGGCAGCTAGGGATTGCCCACCCCAGCTAGACCTTCCGTCCCCTTGGCTCGGAACCCTTCACAGCATATTCACCTGTTTATCCTCCTCCGGCCTCTACCCAGGCCCTGGAGATCTCGATACTGTTGACCACCCTGGTGCATACTGTCTCGGCCCCAACTGCAGAATTTTCCCTGTTGGCACTGACCTCCCTTGCTCCATCAGTTCCATTGGAGTCGGTGCATTCTCGGAGCAGTGTTTGGACTGTCGGCACCTTGGTACCTACCTGAGGCCAATTTTTTTGCTGGTGCCATCTATGTCCATGGCTCCAACAGCTTCCAGTCCTCTTGGAATGCCTCATGTGGAGGTGGACTCCTTAGGCCGGGGTGTGACCCCGGTTCCGAGGTTGTCCTTCTCGGTTCTGGGCTCTCATCTCTCCTCACACTTGCCAGCATTCCAGGTGATGGAGAGGGTCCTTGCCTCCACAGGCTCGCAGTCAGCACCAATGGCATCGACACCAGAACCCCCCTCTAGCATGCAGCTGTCCCAATTTCCTACTTTGGGATCCTGGGTATGGGAGCCACAAGACCTCCCCCTTGAAGGGAACACTTTCTCCGGAGTCCTCCTCAGAAGATCCCACTGGGGAGCCACCCCGGAAGAAATGGTGCAAGAGGAAGCACCTTGATTCCCCTGTGGAATCTATCACTGAAGACACAGATTGCGATGAGAGAGTAGGGTCCCCACGGTCTCTCCCAGATGACGTCTCATTTGGAGACATTATCGAAATCCTCAAGCAGCGGGGAGACAGAAGTCTTCTACCCCTTCTTCTGAGGAATCGGTGTTCTTGCAGGCCTTCCGTGCCTGACCATCTGCTTCCTGGGTGACCCCCCACCTGTGGATGAGCTTATTAAGCTGATCGTGCAGCATGCCTGGAAGGCCTCGGATAGCGTAGAACCTGTTCCCCAGAGGCTGGACAAAATTCTATCCACTCCTGAAGACGAGCCCAACTGGTCCAAGCAGTTGACGGTTGATTCCATGGTCATGGCGGTGGCCACCAGGAAGGAACTGGCAGAAGATAGTTCCACTGTCCATCCCCCGAACAAGGAGTCTTGGGCCATGGACAGACTAGGGAAGTGGACCTATGCTTCAGCGACCTTTGCCATTTGGTCCCTGAACTATCTGGCACACTTCACTTGCCTCCAAAGAGACCTAATCTCTGAAATGTCTTCCTCTTTGGCATTGGTACTGCCTGATGTGGTGCGTGACACCGTTGCCTCGCAGCTAGCTACCCTTGAATCTATCTCGAACTCCTCGATGCATTTGATATCTCACACCACCAAAGGGGCAGCTCGAGCTGCCGCATCAGGCATTGCCATGAGACGTCATGCTTAGATGCATTTGTGTGACTTCGCAGACCCTTTTAAATCTTCCTTCGTCAACGTGCCCTGTCAACGAATCTGCACTTTATGGTCCCAAAGTATGAGACACACTAGCACGAAGTGAGAAAGACGGAAAGACCTTGTCTGCTGTGGGCATACGTTTTTCCACCCCCCAGGGGGTGCATTGCAGACACTGCATTGATGGTGTATAAGAGTCCTTATAAATAATTTTCAAACTAGCATTCCTCACAAATAACTTTAGATTCGTAAAAGCATTTACCATAATATCACTATTACTTGGTAGAGTTTTGTGTCAAAGCAACACATGAATTTATATGTACAAATATGAATGTACATGGTAGGGAAGTTGAAACCCTTTGCACTTTACTTGAAATTTTGTTAAATAATAATGTATTTATGTTCCAAGAATTTATTTACCACCAAATCAATGGTATTGCTATGGGAACACCAATAGCTAATGCATATGCGAATATTGTGGATCTAAATGGGAAGAAAGATACATATACAGTGGTCCGTCAGAATATAAGAACAGGATACTGTTTTTCAAATGGTTTGTGGATGACATTTTTTTTAATATGTGATGGTGAAAGCTCCTGTTTAGAACTATTTATTGAGTATTTAAATCATACCACTGAATTTTCAAAATTTTGACGAACATATTCCGCTGATAAAATTGATTATCTGATGTTAGCCTAGTTAAGGATGAATATAATCGGATTAATACTCATATTTTTAGGAAGGATGTGCATAAAAATAAATATACTCATAGAAATAGTATGCACGGTCCACATACATTTAAGGGTATCATTAAAAATCGATTCTTAAGAACAAGTAAACTAACTACCAATGACAGGAAGTACCATGATGAGTTAATTAGCATGATGGAGGAATTTATCAGAGGGGTTATGAGAATGACTTCTTAAAGAATATGAGGGATGATATCATTCATAAAAGAAACTCTGAGATGCAACCGTATTTTGGACAAAATTATGTGAATGTTCCTAATAATGACAGTAAAAATAACGATCCTTCGATGCAGTATGTTACAACATACAGTAGGAAATTTTATAGTATAAGAGACATTTTAATGAAAAATTGGGAGATTCTCATTGTTATTCCTGAATTAGCTAACATTGTAGGACATAGACCCTCTTTTGCTTATAAAAGGTGTGAAAATTTAAAACAAATATGCTATAAGCATCTATCTACTAAACCTACTAGGTATACGATGAATCTTGGGACAGTCCCATGTTATAATTGTACTTGTTGTAATGATATTAATAAAGACTGTGAGTTTAAAGTTAAACATCCCACGACTCATAAGAACTTTATATTTAAATGCCATGCCACCTGTAACACCCCAAATATAGTTTATTTAATAACCTGTAGTAAATGTCCTGCCTTTTTTGTAGGTAAGAGTACTAGAAAGTTAAAAGAGAGAATTATAGAACATAAGTCTGAAATAAGAAAAATTCCCAGTAATGCTCTAGCCAAACATATGATGGAAAAGGACATGACCCATAGATTCCTATTTAGAGTTATATATACACACCATAAACATAAGAGGGGTGGTGATTTGAACAATTCTTTGGAATTATGTGAATATGATTGGATAATACCTTTGGATGCTGATCGAAGTCCTGGCCTAAATACAACAGTTAGTCTAAAACCGATCCTGAAAAAGAAACAAATGATGTTGAAATAACAATGAGACAAATATGTTCCTTTCTTTATATTTTAGATATGATCTAAAAGTTTTTATGAGTTGTGTCAGTTATTCTATAAATTGTTTTATGATTTTTAGTGTTCATTTAAATTTTAACTTTCATTAATTGATTGGGCTGTGTCAGAATGATGCTTGTATTTAAATGATCTGATTGTTACTGGTTTATACACACTGAGGAAGCGTCACTACCCGAAAGCTTTGTGGACTGTTTTTAATAAACTACGGATTCATTTTTACTTGTCTGCATGTCTGCTTTGTGGAGTATTTTTTCTTTCACTGGGAAGATAAGCAGGTGTCAGACATGCAGAAAATATATTATGACTTCTTAGAAATGGGAGAGTATTTATTTGTTTGTTTATTTCATTTTGTTTACCGGGAAAGTTCTACTGGGTTAAAAAAAAGCCCATTTTCAGCAGAGGCCCAGGGAGAAAAGCTCCACATATAAAAAAATACAAACATAACAAGAAATTACAGTAGTTACATACATAAAATACTATATAATGTAATACACAACAATAGCGATAAGCACAAAAAGTAACTAATTTTAACAAAGACCAACAGGCTAGTTAAGGAAATTAGAAATAACAAACTAACAAGTTAATAGTACGTATTACAGAAAGTTTTATACTTGTGAAGGTTTTTAGCTGCACTAGCCAGGAGTAATATATGTACAAAGCCAAGAATCAGCAAGGAAGTTTCTAAGCAAATTTTGAACATTTTGGAATAAGTAGTAGTTCTGATGTTTAATGAAAGAGAGTTTCAACTTCTAGCTACAGTGGATATAAAAAGTTTACACACCCCTGTTAAAATGCCAGATTTTTGTGATATAAAAAAATGAGACCACATTAAATCAAAAGGTGCTTTAACAAAGTATTAGTATAAGGGTGTGCACACACAACAGAGTATTAGTTTAAGGGTGTTGCACACTTATGCAACCAGCGTATTGTACATTTTTTTTTTTATATTTTTTCCCCTAGCATTTTTGTTTGTTTTCCACTTGAATTGTACAGGTTATAAGTTACATTAAAGGTGGGAAAAGTTTTGAAATTATTTATTTTGGTCTCATTTTTTATATCACAAAAACTTGGCATTTTAACAGGGATGTGTAACCTTTTTATATTCACTGTATATAGTGGGAGTATAAGGAGTCACCAGCAGTGTTTTTTGATTTGGTTACCTGAAGTAAACATGAATTAGATGATCTTAGGGAACGGCTGGTTGAATAAGGTTGGAGAATGTTTAGCAGAGCAGGTGTTTTCTCAGCTTGGTAAATTATGTTGTGAGCCATGGTTAGTTGTTTGAAGGAAAGTAGATGTGGAGCTCTAATCCAGGACATTTTTATTTTAAATGTCACAGTGACGAATATGATTTTGGGAGTTATAAGCAAACTTAGCTATTTTATTGTAACATTGTTCTAGTTTTTTTAGGTCTGTTTTTCCTGAACATTCTACCAATCCCCCTGTTTTAGTGACTTTATTGGGCGCATTTTCTGCTGCTTCTCTCAGTCCTGCCCCCCCCCCCCCCCATGACAGATTTTACATGGTCCAAAACTCACATATTTTTTTCTATAAATGCTACTTCTCTGATTGTGCTGTAATTTCCTTGTCTACTGAGAAACCTGCCAAGCTGCTTCCCACTCCCAATTTTCTCACAAGTGATAAAGATAGCAGAGCCATTGACAGATGTGAAAAAAATATATACTCCTACCACCTTCTGCTTTTTTGTGTCATAAGCTATCAAACTCATGTGCTCAAATATTCTTTATCTATTTTGGGAGACTTAAACAAGGTCTTATTGGATTTGCCAGATTCAAAAAATAAGCCATCTGCTTTATCACTGCTTAATTCTGCATTCCAAGTGGCTAATCTGTCTATTAAGTGTAGTTATGATGCAGCCTCAGCCAGAGCAGCTGCTACCAGTTCTGTACTTAGATGATTCTCTTGGTTAAGATTTAAGTCCTTACCAGAGGAAGTCAAGGCTAAGCTTTTAGACTCCTTCCTGGATAACAGATCTGTCACTGCAGATATATTTAAACATTTACAAGCAAGAGAAGAAAGAATAGGCAAGATTTCAAGCAAATCTATCTCCTCTGCCAAAGTTTCAGAAGAACTATCCTTTCAAGATTGTCTCCATGTTTTGGAAAAAGAGAGAAAAAAATGCCCAAAAGGGTAAAAGCTCCAGTAAAAGAAAATGAAGGAAAGTAAGAACTAAAAGAAAATTCCAGGATACATCTCAAGGGATATAAGCTTCTTTTGCCTGATAAGCCGTCCTCTTTATGGCTGTACTCCTCTGTCTTCCTCCTTCCCACTCTGTTAGCTTTCCATTCCCCTTTTCCCAAAACTTTCTCTTCTCTTCCAGTTTAAGAATCCAAAATAACAGGCAAATGAGTCATTCCCATCATCCAAAAAGGTGGCACAGTGTCTTGGATTTCTCCTCCAGGCTGCTCAGGATTTCCTCAACCTCTTCAAAAGTAGATTCATCTCAGCTTCCTTAATGGAACAATAGACTTGGTTTCTCCTCACCATTAGGGAAGAAGCTTTTATTCCAGAATAATTTTTCTGGTTTTCAGAAAGGAGGTACATTGGAGACCCATTCTTGACATGACTTTTCTCAACAACTTTCTAAGAATTACAGACTTCAAGATGTTGACTTTTCATTCCTTATTTCCAGTAATCCTTCCTCAGGCTTATCTGGTAAAATTGGCTTTAAAGGACATCTGTCTGCATATTCCCATTCACCTAAACTACAAAAAATTCTTAATATCTTATGTCTCATTATCTCACTTTTAGTTTTTTGATTTACCCTTTGGTCTTTCCACTGTCCCAAGTGCCTTGCTTCAATAGATGCCTTTTGCAGACTTCAAGAGATTCAGATTTTCCCTTATCTTGATGATCTTCTCATTCACGCTTCTTCAAAGGAGACTTTGCTGACCGACTTGCATGTCAACAACAGTGTTTGGGGTTCACCTTAAACCTAAAAAAGTTGCATGTCACAGTGGACTTATGAAAAATGTCTGAGGTTTACCTTAAACCCAGAACCTGATTTTTCTTGGAGGCTCAATAATCTGTCTATGATGACTTTCCTTCCTCTAGACAAAGTCTATTTCCTGTCAGAATATCTTCAATCCCTTCTACTCTTGGATGTAGCTTCTGCAAGAGAGGATTTTGTGGTCCCTGGGGTGCATAGTATCTACAATTCTTACAATACCTCTTCCCAGCTTCCACAAGAAAGATTCAGTGGTATCTCAAGCCAGTTTGGAATTAGCACTGTCACCCTCTTGCCATCTCAATTCCTGTCTTGCCCTTCATCAATAAGGAATTCTTATGGTGGATCAATATGCTTTCATTCAATCCAGGAGTGCCCTTTGTGGATGTTCTTCGTGTTTCACTGTTGCAGTCATTGCATTTGGGTCATCTGCTTGCAGTAGCCCTCAGTCGGCCTGATTAACAAAGTCTTGGGTCCTATGTTGGTTGCTGTCTCTTCTTCCGTGACGTCAGGTCATCAGAGGTATAAAACATGCAGCCGATGTCATTACATCAGTCTTTCTTGCCATGTGGTGCCCAAAGCAGAAGCAGTTCACAAGTGCCGGTCGGCCGACTCCTGAAATTTTCGATTTTGAGGTTCAGAACCAAAGTCTTTAACTAAAAGCTAAGTAGCCTGTTGGGGAAACTTTTTCTTGCTCTAAACCAATGTCATTAAAAGTAAACAATTGCATTTCTTGTGGAAAGCAAATACCTCATAAAGATTTTCATTCGTACTGTATTCCTTGCCTAGGCCCTGACCACGACATACCTCACTGTCAGTTTTGTGCTTTATTTAAACCATGAACTGTTCATCATCGGTATATTTGCGCTTCTAAATTTTTTGGTGCTAGGTTCAATTATTCTGATATGTTTTCAGTAAGCAATCCGACTACCAACAATCTGAAGAAATGCAAAGCTAAAGACAGAGACAGGCCGCCTAGTATGCCGATACTCAGTGAGGCTCTTTTGCAACCCCTGATACCCGCTATTTCAGATTCACAGGCCTCTACTGAGACCTATTCGGAGTCTGGTATGCCGCAAGATACTTCAGCTGTGGAACCTGTGGATGTCCCTACCTTGGATGGGTCAGGAGCCGCTGTGCAGGCATTGGCTTCTGAGGGTTTATTCAGGCCTTCTGACTTGCATATTAAACCGACGCCATCCTCTTCTTCAAGGCCTAAAACTCGAACCATGCCTAGAAAACTAACGCCCAGACTCCATGGTCAGGCCTCTATGCCTGAAAAACAAATGATAAAAATGACTGAAGACCTTATTACTTTAATCAGGAGAAGCCAACCTTCCCCCTCTACGAGACCTAAGACTGAGTTTGCTTATGATACTTCTGACCAGGATTCTGAAATTTCTGATGTTATGTAGTCCTATCTCGCCTACATTCTTACCCGTGGGTTCGGAGACGAATATCGGCTCCGTCTCGGCCAAACATTTCTAGCTCGAAGTCTTCTATTGGCTGGGCTAAGCAGGTATCCCATGGTGCACTGCTCCATATCCCCAGATCTCGTTTGCCACTCTTGTAGCTCGGACGTGGTCTCGCTCTTGGCTGTGGCTAAGTACCTTTTTCTTGTCTTGAGAAAACATTTTGTTCATAAACAAAAAGCTATTTTCATAGCTGTTGTCTTTAGTGTTGTTTAGGTTTTGGTAGTGTGCTTGTTTTTGTGGTATCCTGCTAACTGTTCCCTCGAGCTAGGCCAGTTTCAGTTAGAGGACCTAGTCCTTTCGTCCTGTCCATTCGTCAAACCGTTTAAGTTAGAGGTTTGGTTTCTGTTCCCTTACCTTGTGGTCATTAACCGTTTTAGTTAGAGGTTTTTGACGTAGTTTGTCTCAGTGTGTGCTCTAGTGTGTGTGTGTACTGTTTCAATTTATAACTGATCCCTGCGTTTTTTTGTGATGTTGAGTGTCTGTGAGTTTTCTTGTCAGACTTCTCTTAGGTTGCATTGTTGGTGTTTGTTGTTAAGAATGTCCAAAGATAACAAGGAGCACAAACCTTCGGGTTTCAAAACGTGCTCTAAATGCGGGTACAAAATGTCCATCACCGATGGGCACTCTATTTGTTTCTATTGCCTGGGGGCCATTCATCTGCAGGAGTCCTGCAGTTTTTGCCATGCATTCAGTCCCAGAGTGCTCCAAGAGAGAAAGAATAAGCTGATCTTAAAGGGACTTTTGAAACCCTCTTTCGAAGAGGCCTTGGATTCTTCTCCCAGTGCTAAGTCTAAGTCATCCAAGTCAAAAAAGAGATCTCCAGCTCCGTCAGCTTCATCGGATCCTCCAGAGAAAGTCTCAAAAATTGCATCGACCTCCTCAGCTCCACTGTCCTCGGGGCTGCAGGAGGTGTCGGTGTTGATGGAACCGGTGTCGGCTCCAATTATATTGGAACCTCTTTGGAGCCAATCGCCCAGTCTCAGACCAGTCTCTCCTGAGAGGAGATCTCGATCTCCCTCCCTGTCCTCCAAATCCTCCAGGACCCTTTCAGATGTGGATGTTGATAGGGTGGTCCAGAGGCTCCTCCAGTCACCGGTTTTGGCAAAATTGTTTTCGGCTCTGGCCCAGTCGGCTCCGGAGGCCGTCCCGACCCCTTCTTCGATCATTCCTCCACTGAGCGCATCTCTGTCTTTGGAGCCGGAGTGTTTTACGCCGTGTGATGTTCCTAAGCCGGTTCCGATGGCCACTCCGGCTCCATCGGTACCGACATCGGTTCCGACCCCGTCGGCTCCGTCCTCGGGCTTTGGGACTCGGGATTCTTCAGTTGGGCCCGAGGGGAACATCTCGAGACATATTTTGGTTCCGAGTCTCCCTCTTGGTGCCTCGGCTCGGGGAATTCCGACTCCTGTCATGGTCTCGGAGGATGGCCGGTCCTCGGACTCGGAGGGGGGGGCAGCCTTCAAGGCCATGTGGACTGCACTGGCCAGATTGTCAGCTACATCAGGTGGATCGGTCACTCTGTCCCCCACCACTTCAGTGAGAGCCTCTGATCACCACCTATATATGGACAGCAGCGCACCAAGGCCTAGGGATACCCCCACGAGTGGTCCCCAACGTTCTGAGGGCCCTTCAGAGTTCGTGCCTGAGGAGCCCCCTAGAAAGAAAATGTGCAAGAGGAAGCACATAGACTCCCAGGATGAGTCCCTCACCTCTGATACTGACCTCGAGGAATCGGAAGGGTCCCCCAAGTCATCCTCTGATGATGTTTCCTTCTCCAACATCCTGGAGATACTGAAGCAAAGAGGTGACTGGCCGTCCAAAGCCCCTTCTGAGGAGGAGTCGGTCTTCCTTAAGGCCTTTGGTGCTCAGCCCTCCACCTCCTGGGTTTCCCCACCCTTCGACAAGCTCATTGATTTGATCTGTCGAAGGGTGTGGGAAAACCCTGATTCTGTGGAGCCCGTACCCAGGCGTCCCAACAAGTTTCTTTCTGCTCCCCAGTGTAAGGCGTTTTTGTCCAAAGGAGTTCCTGTAGATACCATGGTGGTGGCGGCGGCCACTCAGAAGGAAGTAACAGAGACCTCTTCCTCTGTCCATCCTCCTAACAAGGAGTCTAGGACCATGAACCGGTACGGGAAGCGTACCCTCTCGTCAGCAACCTTTACGTTATGGTCGCTGAACTATCTGTCTCATTTCACTCGGCTCCAGAGAGATCTCCTCAAGGAGTTAGGAGATACTCTTCTGGGTAATGTCCCTGAGGCAGTGGCCTAGACAGTTAACTCCCAGGTGTCTACCCTCAATTCCATTGTCAACTCCTCTATGCGGTTCATTTCATATGTAGCCGAGGGAGCGAGTAGGGCAGTAAGCTGAGGAGTTGCCATTAGAAGGCAAGCCTGGCTGCGCCTGTGTCACTTTGCGGAGGCCTTCAGGTCTTCCTTCACTGACGCCCCCTTTGATGGTTCTTCTTTGTTCGGAACCAAAGTGAAAGACACCCTCACGAGGTGCGAGCAAGAGGGAAAGACCCTGTCTGCCATAGGGGTCCATTTTTCCCTTCCTTCTAGGCCTTACCCCAAGGCCCAGCAGGGTGGGAAGATGTGGTTCAAGAAATCACAGAGGTTTTTTCCTGCCGCACAAGGTGAGTCCCCCTCCAGAGGCAGAGGAGGGGGAGGTTATTCAGGGAGACGCCGCCCTAGAGGCAGAGGCAGAGGAGGGGGAGGTTATTCAGGGAGACGCCGCCCTAGAGGCAGACGGGGCCCCTGCAATTCGGGAGACCACGATTCCTTTCACGGCTCTCCCTACTCTCGTTCCTGAGGGAGTGCCTGGCTGTGCTTATCTGGAGCCAGTCGGGGGTCAAATTTCATTATATCCGAAAGCCTGGAAAAGCATCACCCAGGACCGATGGGTATTACGAATAATTCCCGGAGCTTACCTCATTCCGTTTACATCAAACCCCCCTTCAATCAGAAAAATCCCAGACGCTCCACCCAGTCAAAGGGATCAAGCAGCCTCAGAGGTTTCAAAGCTGCTAGGAAAAGGAACCATCAGCGTGTCCCCTCAGACCAAATCAGATTAGGGACTTCCTCAAGATTCTTTCTGGTGCCGAAAATAACAGGGGACCTGAGACCCATATTAGATCTCAGCCAACTGAGCAACTATATACAGAAGTCCACGTTCCGTATGGTCACACTACATTCAATTCTCCCATTGTTGGGGAAGGAGGTATGGATGTGCTCCATCGACCTCAAGGATGCTTACCACCATGTTAAAATGGACAGGGCATCCAGGAGTCACCTACGCTTCCAGCTGGGAGCCAGTCATTTCCAGTTTCGAGCCCTGCCCTTTGGTCTCACCACAGCCCCCAGGGTGTTCACCAGGTGTATGGCGATGGTGACGGCTCACTTGAGATGTCCTGGATTCCAAGTGTTTCCGTATCTGGATGACTGGCTCCTTACCGCCCCCACCAGGCATCAACTAGTCCAAACCAGGGACACTACCATCACTTTATGTCAACAGTTGGGCATAACACTAAATTGGGAAAAATCTGCCTTGTTGCCCTCGCAGCATGTCACCTTTATAGGTGCAGAATTAGACACCATTCGAATGCGAGCTTTTTTACCGCAGGAGAGGATCAGAGTCTTACAACAACGAATACACATCCTGATGCCCCTGTGGAAAGCAAAGGCAAGATGGGTTCTCCAACTCCTGGGGACCATGGCAGCAACAATTATGTTGGTCTCTGTAACGAGGTTGCACATGAGACGTCTCCAATGGCTTCTCTTTGTTCAATGGTCTCTCCAAAAATTTCCCCTTTCTCTCCCCATTTTGCTCATGGACAGATGCAAACAGGACCTCAGTTGGTGGCTTTGCATCAACAATTTGGACGGGGGAAGGCCCTTCGTTCCACCCATCCCAATTGCCACAGTGACAACGGACGCCTTCCAGATGGGGTGGGGTGGGTGGGTATCTTGGCAGGACAGTCCAAGGCACGTGACAAGATCACGAGATACATCTGCATATCAACATCCTAGAGATGAGAGCAGCGCTACTTGCGTTGCAGGCACTACAGAGCTTTCTACCTCTAGGGACGATTGCAATACACTCAGACAACATGTCAGTAGTGGGGTATCTAAACAAGCAAGGGGGAACCAGGTCTTACCCCCTGTGCAGAGAGGCCATGCGAGTGTGGCAGTGGGCAGTAACTTCCCAACGGTTTCTGGTGGCAACGCACATTCTGGTGAAGTCCAACGTGATTGCGGACAGGCTAAGCAGAGCTATTCTGATGCCTTACAAGTGGTCCCTGAATTGTCTAATTGCAGAACGAATCTTCAGCAGATGAGGTCAGCCTTGCTGTGACCTTTTTGCCAACCCCCTCGGTGCCAAATGCAGCAACTACTTCACGCTGATCCTCCCACAGGCGGAGTCACCCATGGACGCTCTGCTTCACGATTGGCCCTCCGGTCTGCTTTATGCTTTCCCTCCATTTCCCTTGCTGTCAGAGGTGATTCAGAAAGCACAATCCTTGGGAAGCAGAATGATTCTGATTGCTCCACACTGGCCTCGTCAAGTCTGGTTCCCTTTTCTTCAACCATGCATTGTGGACACTCCTTGGATTCTGGACTCTCAACCAGATTTGCTGACACACATGTCGGGACAGTTCCACCCCTCTCTGATGACCTTCCAGTTGACAGCCTGGCTACTCCACTTCCGTCGTTAGTTAGGATTCATAAATTTTCACCGGAAGTGGTTCGCATTTTATCTTCCTCTCATAAGCCATCTACTAGGAAGATTTATTCCAGCAAATGTAAGAGGTTTTCTGTTTGGGCGCACACCCAAGGAATTGATCCTTACACAGCTCCAATTGCTTCAGTCTTGGAGTATTTGTCTTTGCTTTTCCATCAGAGTTCCGCATCAGCTACCATCAAAGTCCAATTGGCAGTGATCTCTAATTTTCATGTGGCTAATGAACCTAGTCTCATTGGGCATAGACTCTGCAAGGCTTTCCTGAAGGGTACTCTGTTACTCCGTCCCCCGGTCTCCAAACCTATTATGCCCTGGGATCTCAGTTTTGTTCTACAAGCCCTTACTTCACCACCTTTCGAACCTGCAGCTACCTGTGAATTGAAATTCTTGACCTGGAAAACAGCCTTCTTAACAGCAATCACTTCAGCAAGGCAAGTTTCAGAAATTCAAGCCCTCTCTATCAAACCTCCATACTTAATCTTTCATAAGGACAGGGTTTCTCTTCGACCAAACCCTTCTTTTCTTCCTAGTGTGGCTTCCGTGTCTAATCTTAATCGATCCATTGAGTTGCCTGTATTCTTTCCTCAATTTTCAAACAAGGCAGAATTTAAATTTCATCAATTGGATGTACACTGACAGTTACGTTTCTATCTGCACCACACAAAAGATATCCGGAAGTCTGATCTATTATTTGTCTCCTTTTCAGAAAACAAAATTGGGTCCCTGGTCTCCAAGATCTCCATATCCAGATGGATATCTAGCTGCATCTCTTTCACCTACCAAGCAGGAGGAAAAGATCTGCCATTTCCAGTCAAGGCTCACTCTACTCGGGCTGTTTCTACATCTACAGCTTATTAAGCCAGATTATCAATGGATGATATATGTGCTGCAGCTACTTGGGCTTCTCCTCACACATTTGTTTCTCATTACAAATTGGACGTGGTTTCTAGGGGCAGGTCGCCCTTTGGCTCCACAGTACTCAGGAGTATTTTCGTATGAGCCACCCAGGATGTAGATGCTAGGGACGCTGTCCCACAGGTAAGAATGTAGGCGAGATAGGACTAATAACATCAGAAAGTTATGTACTCACCATAACATTTGATGTATGTAGTCCATCTCACCTCACATTCTTACTTCCCCTCCCACCTTCCCCCTTCTTGGAGGATCTGGAGGTTAGGTTGTTATTTACAGAGTTCCCTTTACTTAAGCTTATTCCTTTTATCTGGATGCTCTGTATGCATGGGTTATGAATGAGTATTGCAGCAAACTAGATCTGGGGATATGGAGCAGTGCACCATGGGATACCTACTTAGCCCAGCCAATAGAAGCCTTCGAGCTAGAAAAGTTTGGCCGAGTCGGAGCCAATATTCGGCTCCAAACTCACGGGTAAGAATGTGAGGCGAGATGGACTACATACATCGAACGTTATGGTGAGTACATAACTTCCCGTTTCCTCTGATGACCAGGATTTACCCTTATCTACCTATGAGCATTCAGATGCTGAGGACTCTATTCCCTCTGCTTCCCCCAGAGGATTTCTCTTTTGGTGAAACTTTGCATACTCTCAGGGAGTTTTTTTGTTGGAAAAGTCAGGATTTCTCTAATTCTAAAAAGAGGCTTAGGGATTTCTTACTCCTGCCCCAACACAGGCCTTTAGCTATACCTCCTGTACTGGACATTGTTGATGATGCCTTTTCGGAATCTAGCATGGCCCCTGACTCTTTACCTCCTGCTTCCAGTAAACCTGATAGATATTACACGGTTCCTGAAGCTCACAAATTCCTTTTCAAAAATCCTACTGCGGATCCTGAAACCATTTCACAGGGACCCAAGGGCATTAAAGCTAATACTGCCAAAAATCCTACCCGCTCTGATAGAGACTCCAGGGCACTGGATAGATGGGGTAAGAAGGTATACACTTCTGCAACTTTGGCCATTAGGGCCTTGACTTGCCATTTTCATATGTTAAAGTGTCAGCTGCATATTATTGGATTGCTTAAACAGAAAATGATGTTGAGTACTGAATGTGCTGAAAATAAGGATTTAGAGGATTTTATGCATTCTGCTGAACAAGTTGGTAAGTATACATTGCAATGTGGTTTTGATTCACTAGAGGCATCTTGCAGGGCTGCGGTAACTGGGTCTTTACTTACAAGGCATGCTTGGCTTAAGGAGCAATCCTTGCCAGATCATGTTCATAGGTTCATAGGTTCATAGGTTTATACTAGGCTATCTTCCCTAAGGCATTTATAAGCCTAGCCCAAAGTTATGTGGCTTACGCCACCCCTTATGTTAGAAATAATGTGCCCATTAGTTTGTTGTGCCTCTGTCCAGCAGTGACACAGAGATGATTCCTGGGGTAAACCTACGATCTCCCATCCACCGGTCAAGATTTCTCTTGAACAGAGCCAGCGAGGTGCTCTGCCTCACATGGACCGGGATTTTATTCCACAGCATGGGGAGTCTCTGGGTGATAAATCTATCCCTCCAGCACGTCCTATTTATATCCGTGCTAAGGTTTAAGTCACTTGCTCTAGTGGTTCTGGTGGATTTGGATTTTTGAGGTGGAGCATGTCCATTAATTCCGGGTTGGTCATGGCCTTGTATGTCAGGCACAGGTCACCTCTGAGCAGACGGTATGCAACTGAATAGAGTTGGAGTTTCTTCAGTCTGGCAGTATATGACAGGTTTTGGAGTCCCTTTATCCTTTTGGTGAGGAACTTTGGGGTCTCTCCAATTGCTGCAGGTGTCGGGTGAGATACATCCCGAATGGGGCATTGTACTCGATCATTGGTCTGATAAGTGAAGAGTACAGGGGAACAATGACCTCATTTGATCTGGATGTGAATCCCTTCATGATCAGATGGGCAATGTAGAAGGTCTTTCGAACCACTTTAGCAATGTGAGTGTCAAACGAGAGGCCACTGTCAACCTGGGTACCCAGGTCCCTGATAACCTCTTCTGTGCTTAGTGGGTTGCCACCTATATGGTAGCTTGGGGTTACCTTGTTTTTCCCGAAGGGTATGACTATACACTTTTTGCGTTTAACTTCAGGCCATGGCTCTGGCACCAGCTATCAGTTTCCGTGAGACCCCTCTGAAGGATGTCTGTGTCCGATGTACTATCCACTATGGCACCCAATTTGCAGTCATCCGCAAACTTTGTCAGCCATAGTCCTCCTATGTTTGCCTGTACTTCTGAGAAGTAGATGCCGAACAATAGGGGCCAAGGACTGAGCCCTGTGGGACACCACTTGTAACCGGCTTGAGTCTGACATGGCTCCAGCAACTCTAACCCTGTGGGTTCTGTCCTTTAGCCAGTTTGCAACCCATCTTGTGACATATGGGTTTACATTTAAGCTGGTAAGTTTCTCTATGATACCCGAGTGGGGTATTGTGTCGAAAGCTTTTGCAAGGTCAAGGTAGGCTGTATGGACTGCCTTTCCCTCATCAATGGCCTTGGTAACTGTTTCGAAGAAGTCGACCAAGTTCAAAAGGCAAGATCTGCCCTTGACAAAGCCAAACTGGGTTGGGTCCAAGGTCTGCAAGTCCCCTATGTCCTTGTTTATGAGTTCCATTATGATCCTCTCCATAGCTTTGCAGACCAGGCTTGTTAAGCTTATGGGGTGGTAATTACCAGGGTCCATAGAGGCACCGCCTTTGTGGAGTGGGACCACAGTTGCCGTACGCCACTCCTTGGGCATATATCCTGTGGTAAGGCTAAGATTAAACAGCTGCCTTATGTGCGGGTTTAGTTCTTCATTGAGTTCATGTAGCACACAGCCGGGGACACCATCCGGTCCCATTGATGCTGTGTTTTTAGCTTTAGAGAGAGCAGCTTTCACCTGCGCATTTGAGATGTCTGGGAGGCTACACTCTGTTGGGATAGTTATCTCTCCTTTTGGAGGGGAGAGGGGGGTGAAGCTTGCGCTGAACCTGTCTGCCAGTATGTTGGCAATGTCTGTGGGTTCAGTGATTTTTGTATCATTTTGGACTAATTCTGAGCATATCTGGGAGTTTCCACCCAGGTTTCTGACATAGCTGAAGAAGGCCTTATGATTGTCTTTTGAATCTATGGCAATTTTTTTCTCAAAGTTGGCCTTGGATGATTTTATGAGGGATCGTAGTTTCTTGCTAGTACTGATCAAAGATGCCTTCCCTTTTTGGGATTTTGCTCTATCATGTAATAGCTTTCTCCTCTTATTGTAAAGTTTGTTTATGGCTGGGGTCCACCAGACTGGACGTTTGCCCTTGGTGGAAAGAGTCTTGGTTTTATTTGGGATTGCCTGATCCATACAGTCCCGAAGGTGTTCATAGAATGCATTTGTAAGGGCTTCCGCAGCTTGGGTTGTGGTTTCCATTGACTCGGGGGCCTTGAAGGATACCACACCTGTCTTGAGTAATGTGAAGTTTGCTTTAGAGAAGTTCTTCACTGTGGTCTTTTTTGTTTGGGGTGGGGGCGGGATGTGGATTTCTAGTGAGATTAGTTTATGATCTGATCTCACCAAAGAGGGATATACTTCCGGTGTGGAGCATTTTGTCCCCATGTTTGTGATGATGAGATCTAGTATATTTTCTCCTCTTGTGGGGACGGTGACTAGTTGTTCCATGGCATTTGAATTTATGAACTCCAGGAACCTTTGGGCTAGAAAGTTGGGGCTTGAGTAATGTTCCCAGTCTATATTCGGGTAGTTGAAGTCACCCAATATGATGGTGTTTGGTGATACATTTATACCCTCCAGTGTCTTCAGGAAGGCTGTGTGGGTTTCCTGAGTTTGAGAGGGTGGCCTGTAGCATGCTACAAATTGTAGAGCAGTTTTGCCTATGGTTAATTGCACCTGGATGGTTTCCGATGCTTCGTGCGTAGCCACCAACCTGGAGGTGTGGGTATCCTTGATGAATATGGATACACCCCCTCCTTTTGTGGTATGGTCCGGGTTTTGGGGCCGGAACGCATGATATGAGGTAAAACCTGATAGTGCCGGGGTGCTCTCAGGAGCCTTGAACCAGGTTTCAGTCACAGCACAGACATCGATGTTCTCCATACTGAGAAGGGCGAAATTACTGGATGCTCCCTTAAATCAGGACTGCCTGTTTGGCAACAGGGCAGAAGAAGTTCTTAAAAAGATGGAGGAAAAAGCTAAATCGATGCAAACTGTTAAAGATTTTTTACAAGTACAACCTCCAAGATTTAGTAGGCATTGGCCTTCTAAGAATTGGTCCTTTCCTGCCTCTCCCAGACCTTCCCAGTCCAAATCCAGATCCAGCAGAGCACCCAGGCTTCAGTCCCAGGGGACGCACAGGACTAAGCAGTGGGGGGCCTCCACTTCCAAATTTGGGTGTAATAAAACTACCCCATATGGTAATCTGCCTCAATGACTTCTTTTTAAAACTTCCAAGCACTTCTCATCTGACTGCCCCTTTTGGGGTGAAAGATTGCACTTCATGCAAAGAACTGGGGACTCATTACCCAGGACAAATGGGTTTTAAATATAGTGTCCCAAGGATACAGATTTCACTTCCACACATTACCAACTCCAAGCGGTTGGCTGGATCTACCTCCAAATCAGTGGGCAGAGGCCCAAAAGCAAGTACTCTCTCTCTTAAGCATAGGGGCTATTCAGTTGGTACCAGAAGAGGAAAAGGGGCAAGATTTCTACTCGAGAATTTTCCTGGTACCCAGAAAAGACGATTCATTGCGTCCTATCCTGGACCTGCCTACTCTAAACACGTTTTTGGTGATTCCAAAATTCTAGATGCTGACTCTTCACCAGTTGCTTCCTAAGCTAAGCAAAGATGCCTGGTTGGCAGCACAACATTTAAAGAAAGCATACCTGCACATCCCAATCAGGAAATCTTGCAGAAGAGACCTACGTTTCAAAGCAAGCTACACACACTATCAGTTCTCTGCACTGCCCTTTGGCTTATCTGCTGCACCCAGGCTATTCACAAAGTGCCTAGCTCCAGTCATTGCATTTTACAGGCAAAGAAATCTTCAAATATACCAATACCTGGACGATTGTCTAGTTCAGGCAGAAAACCAGAACATACTTTTGAGTCGTCTGGCTTTTGTACAAAGGTTGCTAACTTGTCTGGGGTACACCATAAATGAAAGGAAATCACACCTGGTACCCTGTCAACAAATTATATTCATGGGAGCAAGCTGGAATACAACTTACCAGATGGTTTTCCTCATGCCAGAGAAACAAATTCACTTGACAACCTACTTCAAACAAGTGGCCACAAAACCCTGCTATCTGCCTTGGGGTTCATGGCCTCCTGCATTCTTCTAATTCCATATGCAAGACTGCATATGAGGAAACTACAATAGTATCTAAAAAGCTTATGGTGTTAACATTCTCAGGATCTAGAAGCAATGATTCCTGTCATTCCTTGTCTATGCCTAGAGCTCCTTTGGTGGGCAGAGGCCTGCCACCAAAACAAGGGACTACCATTCACACTACCCCCTACTGCCCAAACCCTAACAACAGACGCTTCAGACTATGCATGGGGGCACCCCTGACAGGGAAGTGCATATAGAACCCATTTCAAATGCACAGTCACATCAGCCATAAAGAAATGTTAGCTATACAGAATCCTCTAACCGCCTTCAAGGACCACATTCTTCCAGGACAATTAATGGTAAAGACAGTCAACACCACTGTTATGTGGTACATAAGCAGGGGGGTATACATTCTTACCCCCTCTGCAGACTAGCCATGGCACTGTGAAACACAGCCTTGAGCTACCAAGTACATCTACAAGCTCAATTCCTGCCAGGAAAACTAAATACACTGGCAGACGGACTAAGCAGAAACCTCATGGACCCACACGAGTAGAAACTGGAACCAAGGATTTTCAACATGTTGACAAGCAAATGGGGGAGCCCAGATATAGACCTGTTTGCTTCCCCCCAGAACTATCATTTGGAAAAAATTTGTGCAAGACTCCCAACAGACAAGCTTGGAAATTGGATGCTCTGTCCTTCAGCTGGAAAAACCTAGCAGTTTATGCCTTTCTTCCTCTGCATCTGCTCTTCAAAGTACTACTAAAGATCAAACAAGACAAACCAAGGATGATTTTGATTGCACCAGCCTGGCCACACCAACACTGGTACCCCCTCCTCCGCAGTGTGTCACTGTTGGGCCCATGGCACCTGCCTCAGACTCCTACCCTGCTGTCTCAGCAAGAGAACCAGATTATGCACCCTCAGCTTCAAACACTGAACCTAGCAGCCTGGCTAATTACCTAAGCTCTCCTTTACCATCCCTCAGTAAACCAGTGATGGATGTCATTTTATAGGCAAGGAGGCTTAGTACTAGATAATGTTATGCTGAAAAATGGAAAAGATTCTGTGCCTGAAACCAGTCTCAAGGGATGAGCACATCAGTGCCCAATTTATCGCAGATTTTACAATACTTAACTGAGATGCTTCACAAGGGCCTGTCTTTTTCCTCAATAAAAATCCACGCCTCAGCCATTTCAGCTCATTATAACACAGAACCTCCCCTCTTCTTTCTTCCACTGCTCAAGCAGTTCCTTAGAGGGGCCAAAAATTTAAGACCACCCAGGAGAGCTCCAACTCCAGCCTGGGACCTTAACTTTGTATTGGAGAAACTCACCCTTCCTCCTTTCGAACCAGCTGCTACTGCAGATTTAAAATTCTTTTCTTGTAAAACAGCTTCAGTTTTAGTCATCACTTCAGCAAGAAGTGGAGCCTTTAATCATCTTTCATGCGGACAGGGTGTCCCTCAGGACCAATCCCTCTTTCATGCCAAAGGTGGTATCCAGTGTGGCCTTTAATCAGTCCATTCATTTGCCTACCCTCTTTCCTAATCCACAGAACAAAGGGGAACAGATACTGTACTCCTTAGATGTGCACAGACAACTTAGATTCTACTTGGACAAGTCTAAACCTCAAAGGTAATCTGAACAACTGCTGGTGGCATTTGCTGCAGGGACAGAGGGGAAGGCTATTTCAAAGTGAGCCATCTTCAAATGGATAGGCCATTGCATTAATTTCTGCTATAAGCACCATGAAAAACCTATGCCACAGGGGATCAGACCCCACTCAACCAGGGCTGCATCTATCTCTACAGCCTTTCTCAGAGGCGTACCTACCAGGGACATCCTAGAAGCTGCTACCTGGAGTTCTGTACATATTTTCTCCAAGCATTACCATTTGCCAATTTTCTCCAAATCCAGAGCTGGCTTTGCCACTGCAATTTTGCAGGGCCTTGTAGCTGGTCCTAATGCTATCTAAATTCCTCCTCCCATCCTTAGCTTTGGGAATCTACCCAAATGTAATGACTGCAACAGTGAAACATGAAGAACATAGTACAGTTGTGTACACTTACCATAAATGTAGATGTCTGAGTGTATTCACTGTTGCAGTCCTGGTTACCCTCCCTCCAGCCCCCTGACTTCTTTTGGCTATACCTCTTCTCTCCTTTTCAATGCTTAAAAGATTTTTGTGTATTTGCTTTTTTGTTTGAGGTATAACCTTGTATATTTATAGATTTAATTGCTTCCCATTAGGGGGGCACCTGACATCTGGGGCAAGAAAAACTGATGTAATGACGTCGGCTGAATATTTTATACCCCTGATGACCTGACATCATGGAAGAAGAGACAGCAACCGACTTAGGACCCAAGACTTTGTTAATCAGGTTAACTGAGGGCTACTGCAAGCAGGTAACCCAAATGTAATGACTTCAACAGTGAATACACTCTAACATCTACATTTATGGTAAGTGTACACAACTGTACTTTCCTCCCCCTTGCCAGGAGCTGTAAGCTTATGCATCTGACCTTGCAGGGTGAACACATTCCAAGGACACAAAGGCCTAGAGTCTTTGGCTAGTCAGAGACTGCAAGAACCACGTAAGTGTAAAGAAAATAAATGTTTTTATCCTAGCAATTCATTCCATGACCCACCTTTGTACCCCAGGTCCTCTCTCAATTTGTGCACACAAAACCACAGTTACATAAATAAACATAGGTGCACAAAATCACCTCCTCCGATTAGCCATGGTTACTTGGATAATGACCATACAGTGTAGTCTGTCACTTCAGGTGGTGTACTTCCCCCTTAGAAAGGAACACAGTGACAGACTCTTTGAGAAGATCCGGAGCAGACCTTCACAAATTGATGTTAAACAGAGAGGTCTTCTGGACATTGTCCATCAGTGGGGTACTCCTCATATAGAGTCTTTCACCTCTGCTCAGAACAGGCAACTCAGGTTGTTCTGTTTCAGGGCACCATGCCCAGAAACATGGAAAACAGACACCATATCTCTCTCATGGAAGGTAAAATTCCTTTATGGATTCTCCAGTTCCTCAGATTCCTAGAGTCCTTCTCAAAGTCAAGAAGGGCAAACCCAAAATCATGCTGGTGACTCCCTTTTGGCCCAGACAGCACTGATTCCACCTTTTGAGAAGATCCAGAGCAGACCTTCACAAATTGATGTTAAACAGTGGCAGTTATTGCAAGTTGCCTCACAGAGTGGGCTTGCTCAGATAAGACAAGAGCTAAGGTCTCTCTGATTCATCCAAACCCCAAACCATAATCTTAACCATTTAGATTTTAGATGATAGGATTTTAATTCTGTTCAGGTACCTGTTTCCAGAGGACATGCTGCAGGTATTACAGGGGGCTAGAAAACCTGGAAAATATTTTCTGTTTGGTATCACAAGAAGAAACAGGATCTTTATGAAATGGATATCCCTGACATTCTGTCCTATTTGAGTGAGTTGCTCAATTCTAGACTGGCATTATCTTCTATCAAAATATGTGTCAGCCATTTCTGCCTTGTCTGCCCTTAGACCAACTACATTACACATGTTTTGAGGCCAGACAGGTTTTTAAGGTGTCCTACATATCAGACCCACAAGAAGAGCTTTCCCTTCTCCTTGGGATCTAACTTGTGTCAGCTCACCATTGCTCCTTTTCACGGTGTCTCCTTTATGTTTTAAATTCTGCACTTGAAAGTCATTTTGCATGTAACACTGACTTCAGCAAAGAATGTGTCAGAGCATCAGGCTCCTTTTCTATCTTCCACAAGGGCAGCATAACCCTTAGGAGTAACCCTTTCATGTTATGTAGTCCTATCTCTCCTACATTCTTACCCGTGGGTTCGGAGCCGAATATCCGCTCCGACTCGGCCAAACTTTTCTAGCTCGAAGTCCTCTATTGGCTGGGCTAAGCTGGTATCCCATGGTGCACTGCTCCATATCCCCAAATCTCATTTGCCGCTCGTGTAGCTCGAATGTGGTCTCGCTCTTGGCTGTGGCTAAGTACCTTTTTCTTGTCTTGAGAAAAAAATTTGTTCATAAACAAAAAGCTATTTTCATAGCTATTGTCTTTAGTGTTGTTTAGATTTTGGTAGTGTGCTTGTTTTTTGTGGTATCCCGCTAACTGTTCCCTCGGGCTAGGCCCGTTTCAGTTAGAGGACCTAGTCCTTTCATCCTGTCCGTTCGTCAAACCGTTTAAGTTAGAGGTTTGGTTTTTGTTCCCTTACCTTGTGGTCATTAACCATTTTAGTTAGAGGTTTTTGACATAGTTTGTCTCAGTGTGTGCCTCTAGTGTGTGTGTACTGTTTCAATTTATAACTGGTTCCCGTGTTTTTGTGGTGTTGAGTGTCTGTGAGTTTTCTTGTCAGACTTCTCTTTGGTTGCGTTGTTGGTGTTTGTTGTGAAGAATGTCCAAAGATTCCAAGGAGCACAAACCTTCGGGTTTCAAAACGTGCTCTAAATGCATGTACAAAATGTCCATCACCGATGGGCACTCTATTTGTGTCTATTGCCTGGGAGCCATTCATCTGCAGGAGTCCTGCAATTTTTGCCATGCGTTCAGTCCCAGAGTGCTCCAAGAGAGAAAGAATAATCTGATCTTAAAGGGACTTTTGAAACCCTCTTTTGAAGAGGCCTTGGATTCTTCTCCCAGTGCTAAGTCTAAGTCATCCATGTCAAAAAAGAGATCTCTGGCTCCGTCAGCTTCATTGGAGCCTCTGGAGAAAGTCTCAAAAATCACATCGACCTCCTCGGCTCCACTGTCCTCAGGGCCGCAGGAGGTGTCGGTGTTGATGGAACTGGCATCGGCTCCAATTATATTGGAACCTCTTCGGAGCCTATTGCCCAGTCTCAGACCAGTCTCTCCTGAGGGGAGATCTCAATCTCCCTCCCTGTCCTCCAAATCCTCCAGGACCCTTTGGGATGTGGATGTTGATAGGGTGGTCCAGAGGCTCCTCCAGTCACCGGTTTTGGCAAAATTGTTTTCGGCTCTGGCCCAGTCGGCTCCGGAGCCCATCCTGACCCCTTCTTCGATCATTCCTCCGAGCACATCTCTGTCTTCGGAGCCAGAGTGTTCCGCACTGTGTGATGTTCCTAGGCCGGTTCCAATGGCCCCTCCGGCTCCATCGGTACCGACATCGGCTCCGACCCCGTCGGCTCCGTCCTCGGGGTTCGGGACTCGGGATTCTTCAGTCAGGCTCGAGGGGGACATCTCGGGACATATTTCGGTTCCGAGTCTACCTCTCAGTGCCTCGGCTCTGGGAATTCCGACTCCTGTCATAGTCTCGGAGGCGGGCCAGTCCTCGGACTCGGGGGGGGCAGCCTTCGAGGCCATGCAGACTGCACTGGCCAGATCGTCAGCTACATCAGGCAGATCGGTGACTCTGTCCCCCACCACTCTGGTGAGAGCCTCTGATCACCACCTATCCATGGACAGCAGAGCACCAAGGCCTAGGGATACCCCCATGAGTGGTCCCCAACTTTCTGAGGGCCCTTCAGAGTTTGTGCCTGAGGAGCCCCCTAGAAAGAAAACGTGCAAGAGGAAGCGCATAGACTTCCAGGATTAGTGTCTCACCTCTGATACTGACATACTGACCTCGAGGAATCTGAGGGGTCCCCCAAGTCATCCTCTGATGATGTTTCCTTCTCCGACATCCGGGAGATACTGAAGCAAAGAGGTGACTGGCCATCCAAAGCCCCTTCTGAGGAAGAGTCGGTCTTCCTTAAGGCCTTTGGTGCTCAGCCCTCTGCCTCCTGGGTGTCCCCACCCTTCGATGAGCTCCTTGATTTGATCTGTCGAAGGGTGTGGGAAAACCCTGATTCTGTGGAGCCCGTACCCAGGCATCCCAACAAGTTTCTTTCTGCTCCCCAGGGTAAGGTTTTTTTGTCTAAAGGAGTTCCTGTAGATGCCATGGTGGTGGCGGCGGCCACTCGGAAGGAAGTAGCAGAGACCTCTTACTCCTTCCATCCTCCTAACAAGGAGTCTAGGACCTTGGACCGGTACGGTAAGCATACCCTCTCATCAGCAACCTTTACCTTATGGTCGTTGAACTATCTGTCTCATTTCACTTGGCTCCAGAGAGATCTCCTCAAGGAGTTAGGAGATACTCTTGCGGGTAATGTCCCTGAGGCAGTGGCCCAAACGGTTAACGCCCAGGTGTCTACCCTCAATTCCATTGTCAACTCCTCCATGCGGCCCATTTCGTATGCAACCGAGGGAGCAAGTAGGGCAGCAAGCTCAGGAGTTGCCCTTAGAAGGCAAGCCTGGCTGCGCCTGTGTCACTTTGCAGAGGCCTTCAAGTCTTCCTTCACTGACGCCCCTGTGATGGTTCTTCTTTGTTTGGAAACAAAGTGAAAGACACCCTCACCAGGTGCGATCAAGAGGGAAAGACCCTGTCTGCCGTAGGGGTCCATTTTTCCCTTCCTTCTAGGCCTTACCCCAAGGCCCAGCGGGGTGGGAAGATGTGGTTCAAGAAATCACAGAGGTTTTTTCCTGCCGCACAAGGTGAGTCCCCCTCCAGAGGCAGAGGAGGGGGAGGTTGTTCAAGGAGACGCCACCCTAGAGGCAGAGGGGGCCCCCGCAAATCGGGAGACAGCGATTCCTTTTGCGGCTCTCCCTACTCTCGTTCCTGAAGGAGTGCCCGGCTGTGCATATCCGGACCCAGTCGGGGGTCAAATTTCATTATATCCGGAAGCCTGGAAAAGCATCACCCAGGACCGATGGGAATTACGAATAATTTCCGGAGGTTACCTCATTCTATTTACATCAAACCCCCCCTTCAATCAGAAAAATCCCAGACGTTCCACCCAGTCAAAGGGATCAAACAGCCTCTGAGGTTTCGAAGCTGGTAGGAAAAGGAGCCATCCAGCATGTCCCCTCAGACCAAATTGGATTAGGGACTTACTCAAGGTTCTTTTTGGTGCCGAAAAGAACAGGGGACCTGAAACCCATATTAGATCTCGGCCAACTGAACAACTATATACAGAAGTCCAAGTTCCATTTGGTCACACTACATTCGATTCTCCCATTGTTGGGAGAGGAGGTATGGTTGTGCTCCATCGACCTCAAGGATGCTTACTACCATGTAAAAATGGACAGGGCATCCAGGAGTCACCTACGCTTCCAGCTGGGAGCCAGTCATTTCCAGTTTCGAGCCCTGCGCATTGGTCTCACCACAGTCCCCAGGGTGTTCACCAAGTGTATGGTGGTGGTGATGACTCACTTGAGACGTCAGGGATTCCAAATGTTTCCATATCTGGATGACTGGCTCCTTACCGCCCCCACCAGGCATCAAGTAGTCCAAACCAGGGAAGCTACCATCACTCTATGTCAGCAGTTGGGCATAACACTAAATTGGGAAAAATCTGCCTTGTTGCCCTCGCAGCGTGTCACCTTTATAGGCGCGGAATTAGACACCATTCAAATGCGAGCATTTTTACCACAGGAGGAGGATCAGAGTCTTACAACAACAAATACACATCCTAATGTCCCTGAGGAAAGCGAAAGCAAGATGGGTTCTCCAACTCCTGGTGACCATGGCAGCAACACTTATGTTGGTCCCAATAGCGAGATTGCACATGAGACTTCTCCATTGGCTCCTCTTTGTTCAATGGTCTCTCCAAAAATTTCCACTTTCTCACCCCATTTTGCTCACGGACAGATGCAAACAGGACCTCAGTTGGTGGCTTTGCACCAACAATTTGGACGGAGGAAGGCCCTTCGTTCCACTCAATCCCGGTTGCCACAGTGACCACGGACGCCTCCCAGATGGGGTGGGGGGGCATTATCTTAACAGGACAGTCCAAGGCACGTGGCAAGATCACGAGATACAGCTGCATATCAACGTCCTAGAGATGAGAGCAGTGCTACTTGCGTTGCAGGCACTTCAGAGCTTTCTACCTCTAGGGACGATTGCAATACACTCGGACAACATGTCAGTAGTGCGGTATCTAAACAAGCAAGGGAGAACCAGGTCTTACCCCCTGTGCAGAGAGACCATGCGAGTGTGGCAGTGGGCAGTAACTTCCCAATGGTTTCTGGTGGCAACGCACATTCCGGGGAAGTCCAACGTGATTGCGAGCAGTCTAAGCAGAGCTATTCTGATGCCTTACGAGTGGTCCCTGAATCGTCTAATTGCAGAACGAATCTTCAGCAGATGGGGTCAGCCTTGCTGCGACCTTTTTGCCAGCCCCCTCAATGCCAAATGCAGCAACTACTTCATGCTGATCCCCCCACAGGGGGAGTCACCCAGGGACGCTCTGGTTCACGATTGGCCCTCCAATCTGCTTTATGCTTTCCCTGCATTTCCCTTGCTGTCAAAGGTGATTCAGAAAGCGCAATCCTTGGGAAGCAGAATAATTCTGATTGCTGCACACTAGCCTCGTCAAGTCTGGTTCCCTTTTCTTCAACCGTACATTGTGGACACTCCTTGAATTCTGGATCCTCAACCAGATTTGCTGACACACATGTCGGGACAGTTCCACCCCTCTCTGATGACCCACCGGTTGACAGCCTGGCTACTCCACTTCCGTCGTTAGTTAGGCTTCATAAATTTTCACCAGAAGTGGTTCACATTTTATCTTCCTCTCATAAGCCATCTACTAGGAAGATTTATTCCAGCAAATGGAAGAGGTTTTCTATTTGGGTGCACACCCAATGAATTGATCCTTACACAGCTCCAATTGCTTCAGTCTTGGAGTTTTTGTCTATGCTTTTCCATCAGGGTTCTGCATCAGCTACCATCAAAGTCCAATTGGCAGCGATCTCTAATTTTCACGTGGCTAATGAACCTAGTCTCATGGCTCATAGACTCTGCAAGGCTTTCCTGAAGGGTACTCTGTAACTTATCATGCCCTGGGATCTCAATTTTGTTCTACAAGCCCTTACTTCACCATGTTTCGAGCCTGCAGCTACCTGTGAATTGAAATTCTTGACCTGGAAAACAGCCTTCTTAACAGCAATCACTTCAGCAAGGCGAGTTTCCGAAATTCAAGCCCTCTCTATCAAGCCTCCATACTTAATCTTCCATAAGGACAGGGTTTCTCTTCGACCAAACCCTTCTTTTCTTCCTAATGTGGCTTCCGTGTCTAATCTTAATCAATCCATTGAGTTGCCTGTATTCTTTCCTCAAATTTCAAACAAGGCAAAATTTAAATTTCATCAATTGGATGTACACAGACAGTTACGTTTCTATCTGCACCGTACAAAAGAGATCCAGAAGTCTGATTAACTATTTGTCTCCTTTTCGGAAAACAAAATTGGGTCCCCGGTCTTCAAGATCTCCATATCTAGATGGATATCTAGTTGCAGCTCTTTCGCCTGCCAAGCAGGAGGAAACGATCTGCCATTTCCAGTCAAGGCTCACTCTACTCGGGCTGTTTCTACATCTACAGCTTATCAAGCCAGATTGTCAATGGATGATATATGTGCTGCAGCTACTTGGGCTTCTACTCACACATTTGTTTCTCATTACAAATTGGACATGGTTTCTAGGGGCAGGTCGTCCTTTGGCTCCACAGTACTCAGGAGTATTTTCCTATGAGCCACCCAGGATGTAAGTGCTAGGAATGCTGTCCCACGGGTAAGAATGTAGGCGAGATAGGACTACATAACATCAGGAAGTTATGTACTCACCATAATGTTCGATGTATGTAGTCCATCTCGCCTCACATTCTTACTTACCCTCCCACCTTCCCCCTTCCTGGAGGATCTGGAGGTTAGGTTGTTATTTACAGAGTTCCGTTTACTTAAGCTTATTCTTTTTATCTGGATGTTGTGTATGCATGGGGTATGAATGAGTATTGCAGCAAACTAGATCTGGAGATATGGAGTAGTGCACCATAGGATACCTGCTTAGCCCAGCCAATAGAAGACTTCGAGCTAGAAAAGTTTGGCCGAGTTGGAGCCGATATTCTGCTCTGAACCCACGGGTAAGAATTTGAGTCGTGATGGATTACATACATCGAACATTATGGTGAGTACATAACTTCCTGTTTATGCCGAAGGTGGCCAGTGAGGTTTCCTTGAATCATTCTGTCAAACATCCTACCTTTTTCCATCTCCTGATAAGAAAGGATAAAGGCTCTTTTTCTCTTTGTACATCCACAGGCAACTCAAATTTTACTTTAATAAAAACACAAGATCATTAGAAAATCTGATCATCTCTGTGTCTCTTTTTGGAACAAGAAACTCGGCCTTCAAGAACTGTATTTCCAATGCTATTTATTTCTCTTATTCTTTTCACAAAAAACAACTCCCTAGTCTAGTTAAAGCCCATTCCTTGGAACTGGTGCCTTCTTCAAAGGTCTAGATTCATTCCAGAAGTGGCTACTTGGTCTTCTATTCACCCTTTTGACAAAGTTTATAAGACTGATGTTTTTTTCTAGGGCTGGAGTAGGTTTTGCTAGATCTATCCTTCAAGGAAGTATAGGCATTTTTTCTACATCTCTGTACTTCTTCCTTTCTATTTAGATAGTTTTGGGAATCTCCCAGTTGTTAGTAATACTGGAAGTGATCCAGTGAAGGACATAGTTCAGTTGTATAAGAACTCACCATAACAGTAGATGTCCGGCTGATCATTGTTGCAGTATTACATCCTACCCTCATTGCCCCCTGTTATTTTCTCCTTTGTCTGAGTTGGACAGTTTCTTCCCCCCTCTTCATTTGATTTGTACATTTTGTAAATAGCTACCTCTACTTCAGTACCTTGGTCTGGGGCAAGAAAGGCTTGAGATCATTTGTGCCCGTACATCCCTTATATACCTTTTAGCACCTTTGGCCTTAGGGCGTATATTGGATGTACTGCACAAGATGAAGACTCAGGCTTTGGTATGCTGGCCAGAGGTATGACTATCCATAACAGGATATCCTAATTGTTAGTTTGTTAGTAATACCACAGCAGTGATCAGTTAGACATATAAAGTTATGATAAGTTCTTACAGACCTGTACTTTATATACCTTGCTCGTAACAGTCTATATCAGTAAAGCAATGACATAAAAGGTCTGTGTCAGCTCATGCAGGGAGACACTGCTAGTGAAAAAATGGGCTGTGTTTTCTGTGTTGTACCTGTGAGTCATTCCATAAGTAAAGATAACTGCCTTAATGGCTCCTTCCTCATAGTTCTGGTTTTTATGGTATTACCTACACAAATGTGTTCTCTAAACACTGAATGCCATTTTGATATGAAATATTTTCACAGGTTTCAAACTGACTATCAAAATGTAATTCTTCTTGAAGACTACAGAAGTATAATGGAAAGGAACTAGACTTCATAGATGTATCCATTGCATTAGTAATGAAAGTACCTAATGTTCTAATATTTCTTCTGTTATCTTCCCCTTCTAATATTAAGGGCCTTATTTTCATGTGCATTTTTCTTTTCTTTTGCTTCCATAAGATATGAAAGCCTGTTGAAAGAAGAAAAAATCACCTCTAATGAGCTTACTGCACTAGATAAGAAAATGGAAGCTTGGACATTAGTTAATGCATCTGCTAAAAAAACACCAACATCTCAATCAACCAAAGTTCCTTTGTTTAAAACTGTCCATGCTAATCTACCAGTAGAAGTGGTAGAACTTGAAAAATATCTGGAAGACACTGGAGGAAGACAAGGAGGGTGGGATAATTATGATCATCAGAACTTCCTAAAAGTTTGGACAAAGTATAAAGGAAAAGCACAGTTCCTGGAAGAGGCATTGCAGTATTTGCCTGGAAGAACTGAAGATGACGTTAAGCAGCATGAACAATGGTATCAGGAATTTCTGTTTCTGGAAGAGAGAAAGAAAGAGGTAAAAAAATATTTCTAATCTAGTACCTGTAATGCTTTTATCACCCTCTTGTCTCTACATTTAATTTTATTAGACATGGATAACCAGTCATGCAGAACTTCTTGGATTCAGCCTTCACCCTTCGTTTCTCAATGATGAGTTAAAAAAAGCTAATAGTGCTAAAAGTCAAGACAGTTTCATCAAAAATAATGTCACATAATTGTATTAAATGCTTTTTTTACCTACAAATTAATACAAGTTGTTTATACTGCTGTTAGACCTCCAGCAAATGAGTCTACAATTCTGTGTACAGAGTGGTGTTTTTGATATTTCCTTATTTCATTCATTTTACTTTACTAGACTTCTTTAAAAATTACAATCTGAATGAAAAAATAATTATGTGTGAGAATAGATAGTGAAGCAGTGAATTGAATACATTATTATTTATCTTCTCACATACTTTGAGTGTGCTGGAATAAACCTGCAAAAGCTGAGGTCTTTTACCTTCACTGCATGCAGCAATGAAAGCCTTTGCTGAAAAATACAGATTTAAGAGTGCATGTGACTTCTTATCTGCCATATTGGTGTCTTCAGTTCTTCTTGATGTTTTGACAGTTGTACAGATCTCACTTGGCTGATGTATTTTTACTGTGCAGAAGTTCCACTTTCATTGTAGTGGCTACATTTGATTTTTTCATATTTTAAACTTTATTATTTTTATTTATCTAAGTACCCCAATGCCTAATTCCATAAATAGTTGTAATTGCAGTACACAAGTGATCCCTAATTAATTTATACCAAATACCTGTGCTGATTAGGGCCTGATTGTCAACATTATAAACAGTTTCAAAAAGCTACCAAAACTAGACTCGGTGGTATCAGAATTTGTGGAGAGGAAATTTAAAAGGGCAAGAAGTAAACAAAAAAGTTAAATTTCTTAACAAAGAGAAGACAGAAATCATTGTAAAGAAAATATGTTCCCATGGGCTGTGGGATTTCTTTGGCAGCTTTTTTTCATTGCCTGAGGCTTGCATATCCTTATTGCTGAGTGATGTTATCAGAGAGGTCAAGTCTATCTTTTTAATGCCTAGAAAGCTTCTAATGATCAAAGTACTAAAGGTCAAATTGAAGCAGGTACCTGATTTTATACTGACCAAGATAAAAAAGTTTGTCTTACCAGAGATTGTGCTAGAGGTATTGCATCCTGAATAGCAGGATCCTGAAGAATACATTTGTAAGCTTGAATTGGAGGCTTTGACATGTGGAGAGCTTAAACTGTTTGCTGTTGAGTGATGCTCACTTCTTTGGGCTAAGTGTCTCATGTAGTCCCTTCAACTGTGGTTGAATTTGAAAGGCTTGCTGAAGAAATAACTGACACTTCAGCGAAAGGCCCACTATTTCTTAACGTACCATACATGGACTAATGTAGACTTTTGGTGAGGCTTAGCCAGCCTTTGCTTACTTTGGTACTATCCAAGGTTCACTACTAAGCTAAGAGGAGATGAGTCTTTTCCTGTTGCATCTGATGAGGACAAAAGCATTTTCCCATTTTAAAGCTTTCATCCACAGTATATTCAGTCTTATCATGAGGACACATCTTGTCACTTTCCAGGTTCTGTACCACATCATAGTAAGGTTAGTGAAACTTTTAACACCATCTGTCAAAACTACGATAGGTCTACATTTGAAATGTCTTCTTCTTCTAAAAGGAGACTGTCCAAAATGCTTAAAATCTCAGAATACTGGCCAAAATGCTTAAAATCTCAGAGTCCATAAAAAGAGTGCCCCATCTGTTTAAGGCTTTTCAAAATGTATGGAAAAGGAATTCTGCATGTTGTTGTATTCTGCCACCATCTCACAGACCACTTGATGTTTTGTATAAATTTCAAAGAAAAAAAAAACTTTTCTCTGTTAAAATTAAGTGCCTCATATATCTACAATCCTAGAAGGTTTGCTGCTTTTCACTAGAGAGGGCAGGTTATTGGCCATGTTTAAGGATACCTCACAGATCTTAATGTAAGAGTGTCTTATCCTTTTTAGGTTTTGTGTTTCACAAATAGTATAAATCTCTTTAGCAAATGCTCTCTGATTATTTTAACGTAATTTTCTTGTATATTTGTGTATGATAATCTTTTCGTATGTTGTGTTGCACAAATAGTACAAATTCTTTAGCTAATGCTCTCTGATTATTTTTAACATAATTTTTCTTTTATATTTGTGCATGATAATCTTTTTATATGTTACAGGCGGAGCAATAGTAGTTTCAGATTCAGACTATTATCATGATACTATGTGCTCAATGTTATCAGAAACAACAACGTATCAAGCTGTGAATGGTATACAGTTGAACAAAATTATTGGTGATGTGCATGCAGAACTTTATGAGTTATTGATAGGCAATCTTATTGATGTTGATCTTTACAAATATTTTCATGTTGAGAAGCCATTGGCACCGGTGATTAGAGGTTTACCAAAGGTACACAAAACTTTGAACAACCCCACCTTTAGACCTATTGTTTCAGGAAGGGGTTGGCTTACTGAGAGCATTTCTATATACATAGAAAAGCAACTTAGACCAGCAGTAGATTCAACGTCTTCTATTTTGAGAGACACTCAACAATTTTTAGAATCTCTATCCAGTAATAAAGAGAGTATTAGTTTCACTGATGCAGATTATATGGTAACCTTAGATGTTCAATCCCTCTTTACCAGTATACCCAATGATATAGGCATTGACTTTTTGAGGTTGTTTCTCTTAGGTAAGAGTTTTAGCAATAGTAAGATTATGAGGTTAACCTCCTTGATGGAACTGGTGCTAGAGAATAATGTGTTCATTTATGACAACAAATACTATTTGCAAACCATGGGAGTAGCCATGGGCATGGCATGTGCCAACTCATATGCTAATTTGATTTTAGCATATTGGGAGTCTACATATATTCTCTCCAATAATATATATTCTAGGAACATCAAATACTACAAATGCTTTGTAGATGACCTGTTCTTTGTTTGGGAGGGTGATCAACAGACTTTGATTGAATTTCTGTCATATATCAACAGTACTACAACCTTTTTGAGACTAACTGGGGAATGGTCAAGGAGCTGTATAAGATTTTTAGATGTAACTTTGAGAAAGGGAGATGGCATGCTAGAAACTGAGATCTATAGGAAGCCATGCAGAAAGAATGCATTTTTACATCGAGATAGTATGCATCCACCTCACATACACAAAAATATAGTAAGGAATCAGGCTATGAGATGTTCTCACCTAACCAGCAACAACAAGGACTTTGAAGTAGCTATAACCAATCTACAGGATGAATTCAAAAAAGGGGTTACCATGACAGAGATTTATCAAATCTAGCATTTGTTGAACGTGAAGGGAAGGCCAAACCCTACATTCACAAGAGTCCTAATATAGGTTTGGAAGTGGTTGATGCTCCCACAAACAAGAAAAGGATGGTTATTACTTACACTGATAGGAACAGGAAGATTACAAATGTTATCAAGAAAAATTGGAGAATTCTACTATTAGATGAAAGGCTGAAAGTCATCTTAGGAACTAACCCCAGCTTCTCTTATAAGAAGAGTAGAAGCTTGAAAGACATTTAGTGTTATGAGAGAGAAAAGGATAGTAGACCTACATCAGTTAGGAAAGGTACTTTCCCATGCCGTAGTTGTAACCACTGCTCTTTTATTTCGAAGGACGTTAGATGTGAACATCCAGACATTATGAAGGTTTATGAGTTCAACCATTATGCAGATTGAAGGACTCGTAACCTAGTATATCTAGCAGTATGCCAGACATGTAGAATGTTCTATGTAGGGAAGACCAATATAACTCTTAGGGAGAGAATCAGAGAGCATCCATATGCCATTAATAAAGAAAATGAAACTAATGCATTAGCGAGACATGTTTTATCGAAAGGCACTAGGCACAGTTTTGAGTTTTTAGTATTGGAGTTGATACATACCTCCATGAGACTAGGGAACATAGGGAATTTCACTGAAAAGGAGGAGAACAAATGGATTATTAGACTGCAAGCAGATGTTGGGCATGGTCTCAATGAAAGAGTTACTTTAAAACCTTTCCTTAGAGATCGTGCTCTTAAACACAATTGATTTTTATTTTTAATGTTATTTTTGATTTATATTATTATTTTGATTTATATTATATTTGAGCTTTTTATGTATTTTCAAGTTAAGTATGTTGAATATATTTTGTTGAACAGTTTTTAGGAATAAGGTTTTTGCCTTTAAGATAATGTGTAATTACATACACCCTTCAGGTGTGATACTACTATAATTGTGACTAAGCAGCCATTGGTCCATGTGACTATGCTCTTGAGTATTTTATTGAAACTGTTTTAAAGTTTTTATTGAAGTCTGATGAAGCGTCCATTGTAGACGCGAAAGCGCTTACTGTTCCACTGTTCTTAATAAAGGATTTTGTACGTGAGACTGGTTGGCTTCGATTGTCGTGGAGTACCTGTACCTTTATTTTGTTGTCTATTTGGTTGGTTTTACAGGTACCTTACCCTAGGAGGTCTCTATTTTTGTTGGACATTTGGAGCTTTTCTCCCCGGGCCTCTGCTGAAAATGGAAATATATCCAGTTGGACTAGCCCGGTAAACAAATGTAAAATAAAATAAATAAATAAAATACTTCTTGTTATCTTATTATTTATGTATTTTTTAAACAAGAAACAGATTTATTAAATTATCACATATGGTATAAATAATCATACATTTATATAAATGAAAACAAACCATCCTGACACAATTCTAGTTACAAACATTATACGTTAAAAACCACATTGACACAATTGTAGTTGCAAACGTTATACATCACCTATAATCTGTCCAGTCATTGTCAGTCAGACATTACATAGCTCATTCAGATCCTGCATTCTTTTAAACCTTGTTCCCCTCTGAATGTTATTGTCCCCACAGTTTCCATTCTTTCCTATGTAATTTGTTCCTACCCTTTTCTAAAGATCCCAGTTCCAATTGTTTTGCCTGGGTTAGTGTTATAGTTTGAGTAAGGTGCTTAGAAAGGGGATATATTTTGATCTGAAGTAATTTAC
>NC_056751.1:164008064-164018064 GCF_019279795.1 Protopterus annectens | reverse complement strand
AGTTACATATATTGGTAACATATCTAAATATGATTGTAGATTCATTTTATAAGACCTGTTGCTCCTACTACTATTTGAATTGTCTAAGTGTCTTTTTTCCACCTTGCTCTCATTTCTGCCTGCAAATCTTGATATTTTATGACTTTGTGTCTCTCTGTACGCAAGACACTGTAGTCACTGGGTGTAGTGATTTCAATGATCAATGCTACTTTTGTCTTCTCTTCATGGACCACTATATCTGTTTTTCTTGCATCTATCTTTTGAACTGTTGGTAATGGGTGATCCCATGTGATGTAGACTTCATAATTTTCTATAATGCTTTATGGCTCATGTTTCCAGTGTTTTTCATTTACTTCAGTATTATAATGTTTGCACAATCCCCAGTGCAACAGTCTTGCCACAGTATTTTGCCTTTCAGTATACAATCCTTCTACCATTAGTATGTCACAACCAACAAAAAAGTATGCGACTGTTTCAAATTCTGTTTTACAAAACCTACATTTGTCTGTTTCTCCCACAGGTTCAATGGACTTTGTAAACTAACGTGTATGTAGTTCTTGGGCCTCCAGTATTAACCTTTCCATCTTTTGGTTTGACTTCACCTCTCCTTAACCATTCCTGCATTCGATCCTAATCAACATGAGGTTCTTCAAGAAATTTTCTATATTTGCAACTATATTTATGCATTTTGCACACTTCTTGCCTTCTCATCTGGTCCTTTACCTTATATTCTTTCTTTTGTTTTTTGGTATATTCAGTTGCGGCCTGATTATTATCTACTTCTGGTTTGATTTCCATTCCTGCTTGATGCCGATATGCTTTTGCTAGACTAAGCAGAGAAGTCATCTTAGATTTATTCTCCTCATGTTTCAAAACTTTCACTACATTTGGGCCTTGTGATGTCTAATCCATACAACACGTTTTGGGGTCAGCCAATCACTCCAAAACTGTAAGTTAGGACAGGAAGAGCAAACTGGTTCATAGCTTGAATTTTGTTCCTAGATGTCAATGCTGTTTTCAGGATTAATTTAAGTCTTCTAAAATATTCTTTGCTAAGTTTATTCACATTTGTTCATGTTTTATTGTTGATCCTTCATCAGTTTCCAAATATTTATATACTCCCTCTTGCTCAAGTTCTTTTATATCACACTCTTGTCCCAAACTGATGTTTTCTCAGTGCTGCAGTTATTCTGGTTTAAAGGTTGCTTTTGCACATATATCAAGATCAAATTACATTTTTATATCATCTGAAAAAAGTTTTGATTACTTGCAGTTGTGCTTTAAGTTTCTCATCTGATGAGCTAAACAGTTTTAAGTCACCGACAAAGAGAAGATGAGAAGACTTCACACTTTGTTGTTCCCTAGGAGCCAGGTTATAGCCATGGCCTAATCTGTTAAGTAGACAGCTTAATGGGTCAAGGGCAAGACAGAATAGCAGCTGTGATAGGGAGTCACCCTGGAATATCCCCCTTTGAATTTTTATCCCTGGAATAATAATTTGTCCTTTATCATGGCTTAATTGCAAAGTGGTCTGGCACTGATTCATGGTCACTGTAATGTAGTTGATCTGTGTAGGATGTATCTTATACATTTTAAGCACTCTTTTATCCATGAATGTGGGATACTATCAAATGCTTTTTTGTAGTCAATCCATGCCATACTTAGATTCTTCCCCTTTTTACAATTCTCCATTATGACTTTTAATTAGCAACAGATGTTCCTTTGTTCCATGCGACTTTCTTTTGTTCTATTGCTATGACTGAATTTTCTTCTAAATGACTATAAACTCTGTTGGCATCAATTCTGGTTTATAGTTTATATGTTGTTGGAAAGCAAGTTATTGGTCTATAATTTTTAGGATAACTTGCAGGTTCACTCAGGTAGGAGCATTGCTTTTCCTGTTGTTAACCAGGTTGGTGTCTGTTCAGGGTGCACATATAAATAGTTCTTACTTATGGCTAAATCTTTGTGCAAAGATGTTAATACTTTTAACCAGAAGTTAGGTACTGCATCTGGGCCTGGAGTTTTCCATTAACTTTATTGGAATCTCTCTGGCCGTCAGTTCATCCCATTTCATATCCTGTATCTTTGAACTTCTTATTCTTTCTTTTACTTCTTCTAACCATTTAGCATCTTTGTTATGTTCCACAGGATCTTCATAGATAATTCTCCAAAATGTATCTATTTCTTCTTTTTTGGGTGGTCTTTCAATTCCTTTTTCCTTGTTTCCCAGTATTTTACAGAACTTTTAGGGGTCATCTAGAAATTGCTTGTTTTGTACTTTTCCTTTATATTTATCTGTGTATCTTCTAAGTTTTTCTGCCTATGCTGAGATTTTTAGTTTATTATTTGCAATAGTGCAAGATAGATCCTAATCCATTATAATACTGCACATTGCTTTTATCATGTCTATTTTTCTGAGTATTTTTGTTGATCTGTTCCCTCTTTTATACTCTTCTAACAGTGACACTTCTTGTCTAATTGCTTTATAGCTTTCCCTATTCAATACTTCCATGATGGTATTCGATTTCTCCCCTTCCTTTCTCTCACTACCCTGTGTTCTTGTGGTAGAAGTTTATCTGCTATAAATTTAGCTGCACAGTAATATATCCTATTTACTTCTGTTATGTCACATGGATCTCTATGGACAATCCTAATTACTGTGTTCATTTGTTTTGTCAGACTTCTGACTTTTTGGGTTTTATTGCCCTTCTGCAGTCTATTTCTTTCATTGATCTTAATATGTCTATCTACCACTATTAAATCAAACAACTCTTCTCTTAGCTCATTTTCTTCTAAACTAATGGCACATTTTTTGTTCTTAATTTCCTGCAGGCATTCTATGGAGAGTTCTGTAGTATCTTCCTGTGGCACATTCTCTTCAATTTCTTCCTGTATTGTCCGTTGCTCTGTCATGATGGAACTCACTGGCCTATCACTCTTCAACATTGACTGCATCAGAGTTGTCACAGTTTCCTGTTCCTTCCCTTGCTGTCCAGCTTCAGGTGAATGTTTATAGTGGTTTTCTGTGGAAAGCTCCAAAATATCTTCATATGGCAATGGCCCATTTGCTTCACGTTCCACTGGTTTCTCCTTAATGTGGATGTCTATTGCTTTATCCTGCTGTGGTGCTTTCTGAGTTAGATTTTCTACACTGAATCCTTCACTTCACAGTCATTCCATAACCTCAGGTTCTATTTTTTTAATTTCTCCATTACTAATCTTCTTTTCTACTTTTCCTCTTTGTCTTCTTATTTTTGTATTGTAAAGTTTTCCATGTCTGGATTCCTTTGCCTGTATTTCTCCTCAAATATCTTTGGTGCTGCTCTTTTAATTAATTTTGCTTTCTCCTTTGCATAAATATTACACTGTGTTAAATCTGTTTTCCTTTCCCATGTCCATATTTCTTCTTCAGATGTCTCTTGATGTTCCTATTTCTCCTTACTTTGGGGACTTGTTCCATCATGCTGTGATGCAACCACGTTAGATCTTCTACACCAAATCCTTCACTTCACAGGCATTCCATAACTTCAGCTTTTATTTTTTAACTTCTAGTTTATTAATCTTTTCTACAGTTCCTCTGTGATATTATTTTTTATTGTGAAATTTACCATATCTGGATCACTTTGCCTATATTTCTCTTCAAATATCTTTGGGGCTGCCTTTTTTGTATTGATTAATTTGACTTTTGAATTTCCATAAATATCGCACCATATCAAATCTCTCTTTCTTTCCGATGTCCATATTTCTTTTTTATACTTTTCAAAAATCTCTAGGTTTTGTTGTTTATATTTTTGCACTTCCTCAGGTGCTTCTTTTTCCAAACAGATCAAAGTTTCTTGGTCTATATAACGTATTTCACAGATCTGTTGTATTAATGAACACAAATTTTTATTTGAGGCTTCTGACAGTTTTTCTTGTGGAAGTATCTTGTGGAAGTATTTTTCTTTCCTCTAACTTCTCTCTTAATTTTTTTGCATATCTTGTGTCTGGAAATTATGGGCTTTTTGCAAAATAGTAACAATACATAATTTATTTCTTATCCTTAATAGTCCACTCTATCTTCTTTATGGCTCTTCTTTGGCCTATCAGTTGTTGTGATTTTTGTGGACTGCTACTACCTTCTACAACAGGGGTGGGCCATCCTCCCCCTGGGCCTGGCCTAGCCTCATTGTAGGAATGTTTTGGTATTTCGAGGATTCTACACTGTCATTTTGTTCCAGTCCTGGCACCAGTGCACCTACCAGGACTGGACACTTTCTATCCTGGGTCTTGTGCACCCAACTATCTTTTTTAATTTTAAACCTATTTCTGTCCATGATATATGCTATATAAAATACAGTCTACATATCAGTGTCATCTTTTTGAGATTTTGTGAAAAACAGGGTCCACCTTGTGACGGTACTCACCAAGACTTGAGGATGAAATCAGTTTCAGTAATACTACTCTCCTATGCTTGCTGACTTATCGTCTATCCATTCAGACCCCTATGTATGACTGCTATGTATGTACATGTATGTATATGTATATATGTGTGTGTATATATATATATATATATATATATATATATATGTGTGTGTGTGTGTGTGTGTGTGTGTGTGTGTGTACATATATACATATATATATATATATAAACACACACACACATATATATATATATATACACATGTACACACACACACACACACACACACACACACATGTACACACACATGTACACACACACACACACACACACACACACACACACACACACACACACACACACACACACACACACACATACACACACTACATCAAAGTGAACAAAATCATGTTTTGGGTTTTAAAGTTAAGGAATCCATGTTATCCTCCCTTATCATCCATCAGCCAAGTTGTTTGAACAATGGGTTATCCAGGCCTTATTTAAATCAGAATGTTTTGTTTAAGGGAAGAACTAGAGTCTTTACAAACAATTATCATATTGTTATCAATACAGCTATTAAATTAGGGATAGTCTGGAATAAAAAATATTATGAAAATTAGGCACATGCTCAGTTAGCCAGTTTGAGGTGTTGTATAACAAAATGCATCTTGATCCAAATAGATATTTTATAAGCAAACTGATCATTTTCTAGCGGAGTTGGTTACTTCTGGGATTATTACAGGAGATCTTAACATACAGCTAATGGTGGCTGACTCCATTAGACAACACTTATCATCTTCCAAAGATACATAAACAATCGAATCTGGTACCTGACAGACTGATAGTGTTAGGAAGAGGTTCCTTAACAGCACCCCTTTCCAGGTTTCTAAAAGTTGGTTTAAACCATTATTACAACATACAGCAGCATATATTAAAATACTAAAAGTTTTTTTTTTTTGCAATTGACTGATACATTGGTCATGGAGAACTTCATGTACAGGTGTTGTTTTGATGTACAATTCCTTTATATTATAATATCACAACAAGAGGGGACCCCAATAGTTGAATACAATTTAAATGTCTCTGAGCTATGCAACCCTTTTTACTAGTTTTACAATAAAATTATTACACTTTTCACTTTATAAAAATACTTTTATTTTTATGATGATTGATATTTAGAGCAAAGGAGAACTGCCACAGGGAAACCTTCAGCCCCCATTTATGGCGATATCAATATGGAATATTTTGAAAATATGATTATATTCAGTAATACAGACAATCATATGTGTTTATGAAAAAATACTTGATGATTACTATGTTTTATGAATAAATTCTCAAGACGTTAAAATAATTTGCCCCTTTTTTGAACTCTAATAATTTAGGAATATAATTTACCTGTAATTATATGTTTGTCAGTAACTATTTAGATGTCTTTGTTACTAAGCTACTTGATGGTTCATTGAGCACTAGTATTTACAGAAAACCCTTTCAGAAGAAATGCTGTGTTGCATGCTACCAGTTGACATCCTCATGATATTATTAGACGTACGTAACATGAATTTTGTATATTTAGCTTTTGTTTTTGCTAAACTAGTAGTTTAAGATGGGTAAAAGGTTTATTAGAAATTCATTTAACAAAACTTATATTTGTTTCTTTGGGGCAAGTAATTAGTTTGTTTCAGACATGGAACAGAACCAATAGGGAATGCTTTTAATTTATTCATTTGTTGGTGATCACCAAACTGTATGCCACACAGATAAATATTTTTCATATGCATGTCTTGCTATTGATGTATATATCTATCTATCTATATATATATATATATATATATATATATATATATATATATATATATATATATATATATATACACTTTCATATAGCTGAAGTATTCATGCAAGGTTTATTTATCAATTCATTTTTTCAATATGGTTTGTAATTTTTGATGTATTAAGTCTTCCTGTTAGTCACAAGATTAGAACTGTTGTTATTTTGTTATTTAAACTTTGGAACCTGAGTACCATTCAGATAATCACTGAAAAAGTTGTTAAGATGAAACTGTAGTGCATGGGTGCTTTTATTTTCCTTTAGTAAAGCGGCAAAGTATTACTTTTCACGGTGGTTTATTCACTTGGATTTTCAATATATGTATATACACACACACACACACACACACACACACACACACACACACACAGACGCACATGCTCACACACACACACACAGATGCGCACACACATGCACACACACACACACACACACACACACACACACACACACACACACACACACACACACACACACACACACACACAGATGCACACACACACAGATGCACACACACACACACACACACACACACACACACACACATATATATATATATATATATATATATATATATATATATATATATATATATATATATATATGGGTCTACTACGGTTGATTGAAAACTCACTTGACTGAAAATGAAATTACTAGGACCACTTCACTGAAAGCTCACAAGGACATGATAAAATGAAGTATTTAGGAGTATGGATTAAAAAGGATTATGTTATGGCAGCTAAGGATACATGGGAAAAGACTAAACAAAAGATAGTATAAAAACTGACAAACTGGAACTTCTTGCCTATGCATGTAGATAATAAGATACAAGTAGTAAAAATGTTTTCAGTCCCTTTAATTTTATACACAGGTCAGGCATATTATTATCAACCAGATGAGAAGTTGTTGACAGTAATTAATAGAAAGTTCAAGGATTTTATTTGGGAGGGGAAGAGGGCAAGAGTCAAGCAGACTAAGTTCATCCTTCCAGTAGAACAAAGTGGTTTAAGATTATCTGATTTGAAGGAATATTTTAGAGCTACACAGTTAAGGCTCTTATACATAACACAAGCAGAAAGCTACAAATCAAAGTAGAAAGGGATCATGATGTTGCGGGGTTGGGGATAATTCCAGAAATAAGGAAATAATGGGATTTTAGATGCAGATCCTTTAAGAGAATAAATACAGTCATGCATAATATTATATTTATAAAGTAGCAGAAAGTATACTAAGAACTAAACCAACACAGAAATGGAGAAAGATGATTCTGGCTATAGGGATGGCTGCAATTAGGGGTACAGAGAATAGGCAAGAGGGGGCTGGAATTTACTGGTGGAAGCTGGCAAAGGAATCAAGGTATTGGGAAAAATAATTAGACAGGAAAAAAAAATAGAATGGGAAGAGGTGAAGAAGACATTTGGGTTGTAGTCTAGTGATTGCCTTCCCTATAAGAGATTGATATCAATGTATAGACAAAGCGAAAGGGATAGGAGAATCCTAGATGAAAGACCTGCACTGGTTGAGTTTTTAACTGAATGTAGAACAAAATCTACTGTTAAAAAAAGGGGATAATTAGTTGGGCTTATAAAGTATAGTATTATAACTATAGGAGTCAATCAGAAGATGTCATAAAAAATGGGAAGAGAGATTAGATATGCAATTCGCAAAGAAACAATGGGAGGAAATGTGTACGGCTCTCAAATACATAACAGAATCTAGAATATCGAGGATTTTTGCTTGGAAGTGTTTGCATAGATACCTTTCTATCCCAAGGAGAATCCAAAATTTTTTTTGCTGGGCAGATGGCAAATGTTGGAGGTGTAATGGGGAAGAAAGACATACCTGGGAGTATATGTTCTCAAGTCTAATGGGATGGCAGACTTTAAAAATTCCCTACAGAGTACTCTGTCAGGATTACTGGGTGAGCAAATAAGTGTAACTAAGGAAATGATTTTTGAGCTGGTGTACAGGATCACAATTGCCTAGACATAATAAGGCTTTGTTTAGTTTAATTCTGGTGGCAGCCAGAAAAGCAATTTCTAGAAAACAGAAATCAAAATCTAAACCAAGTATACCTGAAGTAGTGAATATTGTACAGAGATAAAATAACAGAAGTGGGAGCATTAGAAAAGGGTAGGATTACATAGGAAAAAAATAGAAATTGTGAGAACAACACCTGCAGAAAAAAATTTTTGGAGGAGGAATGATGTTTACGTCAAAGCAGGAATTGAACAATTTATGTAATGTTGTTTTGATTATATGATAAATAGCAATATATGTGATGTATAACTTTTGTAAATGTGAACTTGTTAATACTGTTTGATTATTTGTATATAAATGTAAGTTTGCTTATGCCACAAGTGATAATTCAATAAAGATGTTTAAAAAATATATACACATACATGCCATAAACACTTGTATACCTGTGTATGTATTTACGTATGTATGTAAGTCTGCATATATGTATGTATGTATATATATATAATATATATATATATATATATATGTGTGTGTGTGTGTGTGTGTGTGTGTGTGTGTGTGTGTGTGCATGAGTGTGTGTGTGTGTGTGTGTGTGTGTGTGTGTGTATATATATATATATATATATATATATATATATATATATATATATATATATGGATCTAGGGCTACTGAACGAAAGTTCAATAGTCCGAATCCACAATCACCGAACACACTTTAACAAAAGCACTTTCACTGAAAAAGTGCTTTCGTTAAAGTGCGTTTAAAAAAAAAAAGAATAAAACATTAAAACATTACTTTTACGTTTTTGCAGGGGGGCTGTGCCCCCCCCCCCCCCTACTTAAATATTCTCACTCTGAGGTCGCACTTCAATGGGGAAAAGGGAATTTTCCCTTATCCTCACTGTAGTGCGATATCTGCAACAGGCATACTTATGCGAAAGTGCCTTTCGGTGAAAAGCACTTTTGCGCAAGTATGCCCGGCCGAATCTGTTTCGGTTATGTTGCCGTTCAGTGATCCATACAGATCCCATATATATATATATATATATATATATATATATATATATATATATATATATATATATATTATACACACATATGTATATTTATGGATTACAGGTAAAGCTTGGTAAAGTGGGTGAATGTTGAGTCTTTCAAAGACTGTCATTATTGCGCTATGGTGAAATTATTGCATTTACTTGGGACAGCTTTTGCTTGATGTACTGCTGGTTAGTGGCAGAGAAGACTGAGAAGGTAAACATTTTTTAAGAGGAATTGTTTCTCCTGGTTTTCCACGTTTGTACAATCTTAGAGTTGGTAAATATATTGTCTGGGCACAGTAGAGCTAGTCCTCACAACAGGGGTGCAGAGGGACTTGCTTCCCTGCAAAAACAATTGTTTTTGTGTTTTGCATCTAAGGCTTGTAGAACCATCCAAAAATTTTTCACACAAATGAGTTTTATCAGGAGTTTTAGAAAACAGAGTATGTTTTGTGTGTTTGTTTTTTGTTAGTTTGTGGTCTGCATATGAATGAAATGTATGCATAGTTGTGAATGCATGGTTAAGGATTAAGTATCTCATTGTGTTTGTTGCTGTGTACTGTGTGATATATTTACTGTTAATGTATGTGTGCATCAGTCATTGGTTATAAAATCATATATACATATATATCTTTGTATGAATATATGTATAAATGCTTGCATATGTAGACAGAAAGGTATATAATATAGATGGTTATCATGATTGAGTTTCGGATCACAACCAACTTCTATGTGTTGGAGACGCAG